>NC_143069.1:27713939-27865454 GCF_052426305.1 Pelodiscus sinensis | reverse complement strand
TGTGCAGGGGGCCATGTGCACTGAAGTTCAGGAGAATAAAAGTTCATCACCTACTGCATGTTTGTTTCCCACGCACACACCATGCATTCAGTCAGGAAGGGGGAACCATAAGGGGAATTTACAGCACCTAAGCCAATAGCAATCCAACTTTACATCAATTCTAACTTGCAAACAGGTAACAACGTCCTTCGCCCTCAACATCCGTCACATCCACACGTCATTCCAGTGGGAGGTTCTGCCTCTCCTGGGGGTCTGGAGGTGGCCAGACCTTTACCCCTGAGTCGCGGCTTAGGAGGTGAGTTTCAATAGTTGAGATTCCTAATTGCATGCAAGTAATGGGTTCTGTGGGTAACGAGCTCCCCTCTCCCCTGGCCAGGGATGGAACCCAGGAGTTGGGGCTCCCAGGGAAACGCTACATCGAGTCTGCAAAGGGATCTGGAGTAAAAAGTGCCAGAGAAGCCAAACTCTTTCCCAGGTTTTTGAATCGCTGTGCAGCAGAGTGCCAGGAGAAAAGGGCACTCACCAGGCCGGCAGGGCAAGCAGCGCTGCGTTCCTGGCCTCAGACCCCTAGCAGTCATCTTCAGAGCCCTGGCTGTGAGCGGCGTGAGCCCCTCATGAGGCGAGCACCACGAAGAAGGGAAGGGAGTGACGGGCTGTGGGTTTTGTTCCCAGCCTGGCCCAGGGGTGCAGCTGCTGGTTTCCTGCACGAGACAGATAATGGGCCAGACTCGTGAGCACAGGAAGGGGTGTGAGGAGGTGCCTGTGCAGAGCCTGGGGGGAGGGGGAGATTGACACGACCCTCCTGGCAAGGTCCCCCCTCCACCTACGGCCTGTGCTACAATTCACAGCCCTGGGCACCCTCTACAGGGCCTAGTCCTGGTCAAGCTTGTCCAACCCCACCTTCCCCACTGCATAGGGTTGCCAGGTGTCTGGTATTGACCCAGACAGTCCTGTATTTTCACCTCCTGTCCGGTAAAAAAAATTCAGAAAATACTGGACACCTAAAATGTCTAGTATTTTCTGGGGGTTTTTTCTCGGCCAGGAGGCAAAAATACCGGACACCTGGCAACCCTACGACACACTCGGCAACTGGGCCAAGCCCCTGAGCTCTCCTCCCGGGATCCCCTGACACCCCCAGTGTCCCCACCCCCGGACCTCGTGCTTACCTGGTTCCGCAAGGAAACTGCGTTCTGGCTTGATCAAGAAAACAAAATGGCCGCTGGCAAAAAGCCTAAAGACCAAGGGGAAGCAATGCCTTCCCTGGGCCTTAGTGCTCAACTTTTCCCCTGTTCCTATCCCTATTCTGACTTCGCATGCACTGAAAGGGGCCATGCTGTTTTAATGCTGTTTTATTTTATTTTTTTTGCTCAACAATTTTGGTCTCCCCCCACTTTTTTCCCCTTCAACAGATTTTTTTCCACGGTGGGTTTTTTTTGGCAGGGAGGGGAGGTGTTCTGTATTTTTTTTAAAACATCTGGCAATCCTACTGCTGCACCCTCCCTTCTGCAGCGGCCCCTCAAAGGAAAACTATTTCTATGCTGTGAGATACAGTCATTAAGCGATTGCATGGATTTGTAACTCCAGAGGAATAAAGGAGAAGTATAACCTGTACAAGGATGAATTCTCCTCATTTTAGAGGAAAACAATTGTACACATTCCTATTGACACAGGAACAAAGGAGAAATACTCTCTCTCTCTCTCTCTCTCTCACACACACACACACACACACACACACACAAATTAAAAAAACGTTCTTGACTGTCTGTAATGATCCCCACTAGTGGTTCCACCGTAATGAGCTGGCTTCCACCTCTTGCAAGCAGCCCTTGGTCAAGTGTGTGCATACCTGACGTTTTTCTCTGCTCATTGAGACCCCCCCCTTCCCTGCCCTGTCAGCCTTTGCATTGGTCAGGAGCACTTTGGTGACTCAGCCCTCGGGTCCAGTCACACACAGTCCGTGTAGGGAAACAAAATACAGGACTGTGTAGCACTTTAAAGACTAACAAGATGGTTTATTAGGTGATGAGCTTTCGTGGGCCAGACCCACTTCCTCAGATCAAATAGTGGAAGAAAATAGTCACAACCATATATACCAAAGGATACAATTTTAAAAAAATGAACACATATGAAAAGGACAAATCACATGTCAGAACAGAAGGGGGATGCTGGGGGGGGGGGGGGGGGAGGAAGGTGAATGCCTGTGAGTTAATTATATTAGAGGTGGGGAAGGGTAGATGTCTGTGAGTTAATGGTATTAGAGGTGATAATTGGGGAAGCTATCGTTGTAATGGGTAAGGTAGTTGGGGTTCATTGTTCAGCCCCCCGCGGAGCGTGTTGAATTTTAGCATGAATGCCAGTTCAGAGGATTCCCTTTCAAGTGCAGATTTGAAAGTCTTCTGAAGTAGGATGCATGTGATTAGGTCATTGAGACAGTGTCCTTTCTGGTTGAAATGGCAAGCAACTGTTTTTTCTTTGTGATCCTGTCTAATATCTGTTTTGTGGGCATTGATTCTTTGGCGAAGTGTCTGAGACGTTTGTCCAATGTACATAGCAGACGGACACTTTCGGCACATGATAGCATAGATTATATTTCTGGAGTTGCAGGAATATGTGTTCTTGATCTTATAACTCACTTGGTTAGGCCCAATAATGGTGTCAGCAGAGTGAATATGTGGACAAAGCTGGCAACGGGGTTTGTTGCAAGGGAAGGTACCAGGGTTGGTATTAGTGTGGTATGTCCTGTGGTTGTTGGTAAGAATCATCTTGAGGGTAGGTGGTTGTCTATAGGAGACTATGGGTCTGTCTCCCAGAGCTTCTTGGAGTTTAGTGTCCTGTTCCAGTATAGGCTGTAATTTATTGATAATGTGTTGGACAGGTTTAAGTTGGGGGTTGTAGGTGATGACAAGTGGTGTTCTATTGTTGGGTCTGTCTTGTAGTAGATGGTTTCTAGGTATTCGTTTGGCTCTTTCAATTTGCTTTTTTATTTCTCCGGGTGGGTAGTTGAGGTTTATAAATGCTTGGTAGAGATCCTGAAGTTTCTGGTCTCTGTCAGTGGGATTAGAGCAGATGCGGTTGTATCGAAGGGCTTGGCTATAGATGATGGATCGTATGGTGTGTGCTGGATGGGAGCTGGAAGCATTTAGGTAACTGTATGAGCCAGTGGGTTTTCTGTAGAGGGTGGTGTCTAATTTTCCATTGTTGATTTGTACTGTGGTGTCCAGGAAATGGATCTCTCATGTGGAATGGTCCAGGCTGAGGTTAATGGTGGGGTGTAGGTTGTTGAAATCTCTGTGGAATATCTCCAGTGTTTCTTGGCCATGCGTCCAGATCATAAAGATGTCATCGATGTAGCGTGAGTAGAGAAGGGGTAAAAGGACCCGGGAGTTGAGGAAATGTTGTTCTAGGTCAGCCATAAAGATATTAGCATACTGTGGAGCCATGCGTGTACCCATGGCTGTGCCGCTGATCTGGAGGTATAAGTTGTTCTCAAACTGGAAATAATTGTGGGTGAGAACAAAGTTACATAGGTCTTCTATCAGGTTGGCAGTGGTGTCCTCTGGGATAGTGTTTCTAATAGCTTGTAATCCGTCTTCATGTGGGATGTTGGTGTATAGTGCTTCTACATCCATGGTGGCAAGGATGGTGTTATTGGGGAGGTTATCGATGTTTTGTAGTTTCCTTAGGAAGTCAGTAGTGTCTTGGAGATAGCTGGGGGTGTTGGTTGCGAAGGGTTTGAGGAGAGAGTCTACATAGCTGGATAGACCAGTAGTGAGTGTGCCAATACCAGAGATGATGGGGCATCCGGGGTGTCCAGGTTTATGGATCTTGGGAAGCAGATAGAAAAATGTGTAGGGAACAAACCAACCTTTTCCAGGGTACAATACAAAACCCACTGCAGCCTTCCCGGGGTGGAGTCTGCCACAGCACCCGCTCCATTGGCATTAGTTCAACAGGGGACCTATCATAGTCCCCCCTCAGTCACTGCATCTGCCTTTATCCCCCCAAGGCTCAGTCTTTCACCAGTCCAACAGGTCCAATCACCCCAAACCTCTGCCTCAGGTCACAACCCAAACCCCTGCAACTCTTCTTGCACTCCAGTCTCCTGCCATAGGTCACCGCCTGCTCCTTCACTCAAACTCCTTCCCAGATCCCACAACCTCTCCTACACCCCAAATTCCCTTCCACATCCACCCTCCAGCCCAGACTCTGCACCTCCTCCATTAATATCTTAGAAAGGTGCAACCCTTGACCAGTTACCAAATTCTTGGAGTGGCCTCCCCATCCACAATTATTGCTCATTGCTGTTCTAGGGTGACTACATTGCAAAATGATCAGGACAGGGTGGAAGGTAATAGGTGCCTGTCTAAGAAACAGACCCAAAGATTGAGATTGCCTATAAAATTGGTACATCTGATCACCCCACCTTGTACAGTGTAATTATCTGTGGTTGTGCTTTCTCTCTCTGGAACCGATACTTTGCAGCTGTTGTGAATGTATCTAATTAACTCTATATACAAATGCATTAACTGAATAAAGGCTCAATTCTTCTTAAACATACTAACTCCCTCAGCCATAGTCTGCTGTTAAAATAAGGAAAAGGCATATGTGTCTGAGTATACTCATGTATTTTCTGAGTATTCCTCCGTCATTAATACGTTGTGCATTTATTGAATGCCTTTCTCTGGAAGTTCACTAAAGGCATAGAAAGCTTTCTCTAAAAATGCATGATTAGCTCTCTCTGGCTAGATCTAGACTATGGGGCTGTATTGGAAAAAGCTTATGCAAAGTGTGCTCTGCAATTTGCGTAGCTTTTTCAATCGCGTTTGTGGAAGAGGCTTTTCTGCCATTTGGCCCAGTCTAGACATGGCCAAATGGTAGAAAAACCTCCTCTTTTGGCGGAGCCCTTATGCCTTGTGAAACCAGGTATACAGGGCGCCCCAAAAGAGCATCTTTGCTCTTCCACGAAAAAAAGCAAAAGATCAAACATGCTCCTTGGATGCGATGGGGTTTTTGCAGGATACTGCCTATACCCCACAAAAACCCAGTAGTCTAGACATAGCCTCTGTATTAACACTTCTCCTTTACACTTCTGCCATGAACCTGTTGTGCAGTTACTAAATTACTTTATTTTAAAATGCCTTAAATGCACAGACATGGGTGTGGGTGGAGCCCAGAGCTGGGATAGTAGGGAACTGGGGATTGAAGGGCCCCAGAAGAGCTGGTGTGGGGTGGGTGGGGAACCCAGAGCTGGGGGCAGTAGGTTGGGATATTGTCAGAGCTGTGGGGGGTGAATTAGCAGGGGGTCAGGTGTCAGGAGTGAGGTGAGCCACAGCTGAGCTAGCAGGCAGCTGTGTACACATGAGAACAGGCCCCCATCACATGCACGTTGCTAAGGGCAGAGTTAAGGGTTCACATTGCAGCATTAATGAAACATTGTCCATCTGCCCCTGTGATGTGGGAAGGGGGAGCAGTGGCAGAGGCAGCAGTAAAAGTTGGGGGCATGTGCGGGTGCAGAGACGGGGGAGAGATTCTGCAGTAGGTGCTACGGGGGGAGGGGGAAGGCTGTGATCAGATGCAGGGGGGGAAGATAGGAGTGGGAGAGGTTTACAGGATAATCCCCTCCAGAGGGTGCACGAGGCTGCGCATGGGGCATGATTTGCAGCACATGCCATGGGGTGCAGGGGTCTTTCCAAGAACTTCACTTCCTACTTTCCAGGTGCCTTATCACCCCCCTTCCTGTGCGCAGGGGCCTGGCACATCGTGCAGCTCATGCAGGAAACCAGCAGCTGCAGCCCCTGGCCAGACTGGGAAATGAAACCCACAGACTAGAGAAGCCCAGAGCCAGGTCTGCCCTTCCGCCCTGAGCTCTCCTCATTGGGGTGCCACGCAGCGAGCTCACAGCCAGGGCTCTGGAGATGGTTGCTGGAGGCTGGGGGTCTGGGAACGCAGCGCTGCTCACCCTGCTGGGCTGGCTTGTGGGTGAGTGCCCTTTTCTCCTGGTGTGCGGCTACACAGGGATTTCAAAAGCCTCTCAAATTATCTGCTTCTCTGGCATCTTTCACTCCAGAACCCTTGAAAACGTATGAGTTGGATTTCCCTGGGAATCTGGACACCTGGCTTTTATTCCTCATGACGGGAGGGGCGTGGGGCCTAGTGGTAATGCAAGGGGTGCTGGGAGTTAGCTCTAGTGGGGAAGTGAGGTCTGGTGGGTTAGAATGTGTTGGGGGGCTGAAGGGAAGTGGGGGTAGTGGGTAAGAATGGGGGGAGCTGGGGAGAAGTGGTGCTACCCTGGGATAAAGCAGTGGAGCTGGAGGGAAGTGGATTCTAGTGGTTAGAGCACAGCTGGGGTCTGGGAGTCAGGATTCTGTTCCATCACTAAGTCTGGAAGAGGAGTGGGGTCTAGTGGTTGGGGGGGGGGGGGCTGGAATTCAGTACTCCTGGATTTTTCTAGTTCTGGGATGGTGGAGATGACCAAGGATACATGAGGGAACAGAAGGATCTCAAAACCTCAGAATAACTCTACCCCTACCCCACCAAAAAAACTGCAGAACTAGGCTGAGGAGAGGAGGTTCAGGCAAGATGCTGTGAAGCTGCTTGGGGTTAGGAAGGGGTGAAGAGCGCTTCACAGCTGCAGACAGGTCAGGTGTGGGGCTTGGGATCAAAGCAGATGCATTTTCAGTCAAGAGAGGGAAGTCTGAATGCTGCAGTCTAGGCACTGGTCAGGTCTCTTCTAGAAAACTGCCTGATTCTGGCCAGCCACATACTAGAAAGATGAAGCCGGGCTGGACCAGATGCAGAGAAGGGCTGCCGGGCTGACCAGGGGTTGGAAGGCCAATTTCTACGAGACGACACTGTAAGAGGTTGGCTTGTTCAGCCTGGCAAAATGCAGGCGGAGAAAGCATCTGATTGCTTTGTATGACTACATGGGAGGGGGGCTGGGCGGAGGAAAAATGCGGGAGGTAAAAGAGCTAACAAGTGGAGTGGGAGAAAAACACCCTAAATAGTTTGATGATGGAACTTGACATGTTTGCAAATGGGATGATAAACTAGAGGTGGAGTCTGGCATGGGGGAAGGGGGAGGGGGAGAACCTGCGTTAGCAGGGAATTCAACCAAATGGCTCAGGAGCTCCCTTCCGATGCTGAGCTGTGTTCCCACTGTGGTTTACATCTAGCTGCTGTCTTAGATGCAAACCAGCACTGGGTGAACTAAAGTGCTGTTTGAAAACAGCGAAAACTGGTCTCTACCCGTCTTGGTTCTGCTTTGCTCCTGTTCTGGCTCCAGGAAGCTAACTCCAAAAGTGCCACATTCAAAATAAGAACATTTATAAGGGATTTGCATGTGCTATAAAGCTGGTGTTCAAAGCTGTTTCAACTGCCTGGGTGCAATCAATGTGGCGTGAAGGTCACAACCTCGCCAATCTGCGAAGGGTGAGAATTCAGGGCAGGGCTCCTGGCACTAGTGTAAGCAGTTTGAAAGGGAGGTATGTGAGCCACTGGGGAATATTTGTATTTTTTGTGAAGCCCTTGTCGCAAATAGTCGAAGGTCATTGCCAACAGGACACACCACCTGTTAGGATTTTCAACTCTTGAAACTCACCTCCTAAGCTGAGGCTCAGAGGTAAAGGCCTGGCTGCCTCCAGACTGCCAGGAGATGTAGAACCGTCCACTGAAATGACACGTGGATGTGACGGATGCTAGAAAAGATGTTCCTGGGTCAGACCTAATCTCTCCTTCTCTGGGGCTTTGTCTACACTGCACCCCTTTTCCGGAAAAGGGATGCAGATTAGACACATCGTTATTGCAAATGAAAAGGGGATTTAAATCTCCCCCGCTTCATTTGGATAAACATGGCTGCCGCTTTTTTCCGGTTCAGGGCTTTGCTGGAAAAAAACGCCAGTCTAGACGGGGGTCTTTCGGAAAATAAAGCCTTTTCCAAAAGATCCCTTAGGGTATGTCTACACTACAAAGTTAATTCGAACTAACAGACGTTAGTTTGAAATAACTTTGATAGGCGCTACACTAGCGCTCCGCTAGTTCGAACTTAATTCGAACTAGCGGAGCGCTTAGTTCGAACAAGGTAAACCTCATTGTACGAGGACTAAGCCTAGTTCAAATTAACTAGTTCGAATTAAGGGCTGTGTGGCCACTTAATTCGAACTAGTGGGAGGCTAGCCCTCCCCAGGTTTCCCTGGTGGCCACTCTGGGCACCACCAGGGAAACTCGTCTGCCCCCCTCCCGGCCCCGGACCCCTTAAAGGGGCACGGGCTGGCTACGGTGCCCGTGCCAGGTGCAAGCCTACCAGCACCCAGCCAGCAGACCCTGCACCTGGCACGGCACGAGCCAGCCACCTGCTGCCACCCAGCCCTCTGCCTCTTCCCGGGACCAGGCTGGCGGCTCCCAGGAGCCTGCCCAGGTCCGCAAGAGGCGGGCACCCGCCTGGTACAGTGCAGACATCGTGGACCTCATCCACAGCCTCCACACTAGGCACAGGAAAGTGGCTGTCTAGGGCAGGTTAGCTGCCAGCCTGGCCACCCAGGAGCAGGTTTGCATGAAAATCAGGGTGGTCCAGTGAGACCCCCAACCCTGAGCCCTGAGCTTAGAATGGCCGTACTGGGTCAGACCAAAGGTCCATCTAGCCCACTAGCCTGTCTGTCAACAGTGGCCATCAATAGGGACCCTGGAGGGGATGGACCGAAGACAATGACCAAGCCATTTGTCTCATGCCATCCCTCTCCAGCCTTCCACAAACAGAGGCCAGGGACACCTCTCCTACCCCCTGGCTAATACCACTCCAGGGACCCAACCTCCATCACTTTATCTCACTTCTCTGTAAACTCTGTTCTAGTTCTAGCCTTCACAGCCTCCTGCAGCAAGGAGTTCCACAGGTTGACTCTTTGCTTTGTGAAGAAGAACTTTCTGTTATTAGTTTGAAGCCTGCTACCCATTCCTTTCCTTTGGTGTCCTCTAGTCCTTCTATTATGGGAACTAATGAAGAACTTTTCTTTATGCACCCTCTCCACATCACTCATGCTTTTATAGACCTCTATCCTATACACCCTCAGTCTCCTCTTTTCTAAGCTGAAAAGTCCCAGTCTCTTTAGCCTCTCTTCATATGGGACCTGTTCCAAACCCCTGATCATTTTAGTTGCCCTCCCCTCTCCCACCCTCTCTCTTCCCCTCTCCCACCTCCTTTTCCCAGTCTCCCCCAGTTTTGTTAAATAAAGAGAGTTTCTATTTTTGACCACGTGTCCTTTATTTTGTACATCAGGAAGGGGGGCTAGGGAGGGGTAAGTGGAAGGAGGTGAGGGAGGAATGGGGTACGAGCCCCCGATGGGGAGGACTGGGCTGGCTCTGCGAGCTCCTCGGGGTGGAAGCTCTCCTGCAGGTCCCTGATTGTCCCCCCCTGGATGGCAGCCTGCGGCAAGTACAGCCGGGCTGATGGCCGAGTGCTGTGATGTGCCGAGTGTGGGCACTCAGGGCACTCCAAGCCAGGACTGCTTTGCAAGTGGGGAACCCCTGAGAACTGTCTGTCCGGGGTGGGGGTCGGGTCCCTTTAAGCACAGCCCTCGGCTAGCCTGAGACAGAAGCTCCATGCTCTAAGTCCTAATCTGATGCCCTGCCGGCACTGCTTCTGGCCATCCTTAACCTCCGTTCAGGGTCCACTCAATGTGGACATGCTAGTTCGAATTAGCAAAATGCTAATTCGAACTAGTTTTTAGGTCTAGATGCACTAGTTCGAATTAGCTTAGTTCGAATTAACTAATTCGAATTAAGTTAGTTCGAATTAGTGCTGTAGTGTAGACATACCCTTATTCCTCTTAAAATCAGGAATAAGGGATCTTTCAGAAAAGGCTTTATTTTCTGAAAGATCCTGTCTAGACTGGCGCTTTTCTCTGGCAAAGCCCGGAGCCGGAAAAAAGCGGCAGCCATGTTTATACAAATGAAGCGGGGGAGATTTAAATCCCTGCTTCATTTGCAATAACGATGTGTCTAATCTGCATCCCTTTTCCAGAAAAGGGGTGCAGTGTAGACACAGCCTGGGTCTTTATTCCCACGCTGCCCTTGCAGGTCTGCCCGTTTCGGAACATGCTCTGCTCCGCCTGGTGAACGGCTCGAGGCGCTGCACTGGCAGAGTGGAGGTGCTGTGTAATGAGCAGTGGGGAACCGTGTGTGATGTCGGCTGGGACTTACAGGACGCTGGAGTTGCGTGCAGGCAGCTGGGCTGTGGGACGGCGTTGGCAGCTCCAGGCGGGGCTTGGTTTGGAGAAGGGTCTGGTCCCATCTGGCTGGGCGGGGTTAACTGCACAGGGACAGAAGCTGCCCTCTCCGAATGTAGGGCCGGGCCCTGGGAAGTCCGTGCCTGTGCCCACGGAGACGATGCCAGTGTTGCGTGCTCAGGTAAGCCTTGCCCATGCCACATGCAGCACTGTGTGGCAGTGCCATGCTGCAGGGCACAGAGCAGTGTGGCTAACTGGACAGTAGCCGTTCTCGCCTCTGACTCAGCCTTGACCCTGATGTCCTGGACCGGCCTCTGCTGCTGAGAGATGAAACCGAGGCCCTGCCGTTCACTCTGTCGTGGCCTGGGCCCAGCAGGCTGGGTCTGAATCCCAGGGGGGCGAATCCATTCAGCCTGAGATCCTGGCCCGGGCTTTCAGCTGGATGCAGGAATCTCCTCACTTCCTGTCCCAAGCGTCTTTGCTTTACTCCCCGATGTCTAAGGCAGTGCTAATGCTGAGAATCCCTGGGCAGGTCCCACAAGGCCCTGAGGTGTCCGCGGGACAGGAGAGCTGCCAGCGTTTCTCATGGGTCGCTCAGCACCCCAAGGGCCCGTAGGCGCCAATACGTGTTTCCCATCAATCTGTGTCACTGGCAACATCTTCCCCGTCTTCCCAGCCCCCCAGCCACGTGTGCAAACAGGAATTAGTTCAAGGGCATCCTGTAGCCTGTTTAATGGAAGTTGGGCAAGGGGATCGCAAAGGTCCCATCTGGTATTATAACCTACCTCACAGCCCTTCCTCTGTCTTTCCTCCCATGCCAGGGCCTGCTATGTCCCTCAGAGTCTGGCTTCTCCGCTCTGCCCTGGCTCTGCTCCTGCTGGTGTCTGCCCCCATCATCACCCGCCTCCTGGAGAAAGGAGCCCCCACTCTCTTGAAGTCCCTGAGCAGGGGCAGTGGCCGCAAGGGGCAGGCTGGGGAGGACCTAGCCACAGGAGAGGAGTCGGTTATATATGTCAGTGAGTAACTGTCATTTACTGGGTAATTCTGGGAGCAAATCTCTGGTCAGCCTGAAAGAGGAAGTTCGTATCCACGCCTCAGATTCGAGGAGACCAGGAAACCTCGGCCACCCTTCATTATCCATCTCCCGAAAAATCACTTGTTCCAGTTCCTTGAAATTGGGGGAAAGATCCCATCTCTGGCTGATGTTTGGCCCCTCAGTGTTGAAATCCCAGAAAGATTTGTAGCTGGAAGGATGGGCCAAAATCTCCCCACAGTAGGACACTATAGGGGAGGAGCAAATTTATCAAAATCGGTAACGCAAAGACAGCTTGAGTCATTCTCCTCAGACTTTGCCCAAGCAATCCTCTGTCCCTCCAAGGAGACTCTGCCCAATTGGTTTCCGCAGACAAAGCCAAGGGGTGGGGCATGAGATGTAGTCTCCTGGAAGCAGGGTGCCTGGTTTGCAGCATGGTTCGGCTGTGAGGAGGGGGATTTTGGACTCTAAACCGAGACCTTAAATCTCCCCTGGGCCAGAGCAGAGACTGGACAGCTTGGAATCCGGCCTGTTTGAATCCGGGTCTGCTTTGGTGGCACTGACCTGTGGCTGTCCGAGCGCCACTGTCAGACTGTCCCGCCCGTGGGGAGCAGATGCGATGCTCTGTTGCTGAAGGGTTTGTACAATATTTCAGAGCTGAGATTCCTTCCTCCGTGTGCTGTGGGGCAGAATGTGCTCCCCAACTGCTGAGATATTGGGGAAATTAAAGAGGAAGCTGTTACCGTGTGAGGAGGAACCGGCTTCTGCGGAGAGGAGGGGGACTGGAGGGTTCTCGCTTTAATGATTTAGCTCATTCCATGGTGTCCTTGGCTCAACTCCATTGCTTCTCAGTCCCCTTCCCGTGTTTCCATTCACAGATGTCTCAAGTTTTGTGTGCCCTGAGAGACCTCGGCCAGAAATGTACGGACAGGGAAGATGCCAGCAAGACGGAGCTGCTGTGTGGGAAGATGGCAGCATCACCTCCTAGTGTCCAAATGCTCCACCCGCGCTGTCTCTTGCACTAATGTGTGTGAGGGGCCCATGCGGAATGGCTGTGCTTATCCCTCAGGGTGAGGAGGGCAGGGCTACAGCAAATATCCTGGGTGTGGTTTAGTGGCCGGGCACACACGGAACATGGCTTATTTTAAATAAATGCAGGAAACACCTGGAACAGCCACTTTTATCAGCTGTGTCACCTCCTTGTTACAGGCTCATGAGCTCGCCTGGGTGCACCGCTCCCTCCAATGGAGAGACTCGGTGTGGCTCTGCTGTGTGCCTCAAATCCTGCACTAGGAGCAATTGACAGTCTCTTTAGCACAGAGACTTGGTGTTGTTCTTCCTCCCACAACAGGGGCTCTGTCCATCTCACCAGGGGTGAAAACAACTTACATCAAGTCCAGCCCCCTGCCCAAAGTAGGACCAACCCCAAAGAAATCAACCCAGCCAGGGCTTTGTCAAGCTTGGACTTAAAAACCTCTAGGGATGGAGATTCCACCACCTCCCTAGAGAACCCGTCCCAGTGCTTCCCCACCCTCCTAGGGAAATAGGTTTTCCTAATAGCCAACCTAGACTTCCCCACTACAACTTGAGCCCATTGCTCCTTGTTCTGCCATCTGTCACCACTTTCAGGAAATTGAAGGCTGCTATCAAATCCCCCCTCGCTCTTCTCTTCTGCAGACTAAATAAGCCCAAATCCCTCAGCCTTGCCTCATAGGTCATGTGCTCCAGCCCCCGAATCATTTTGCTTACCCTCTGCTATACCCTCTCTAATGCATTCACATCCTTTCTGTAGTGGGGGCCCTAGAACTCCAGATGTGGCCTCATGAGAGCTGAATAAAGGGGAATAATCACTTCTCTGGATCTGCTGGCAATGCTCCTCCTAATGCAACCTAATATGGAATTAGCCTTCTTGGCTGTAAGGGCACCCTGTTGACTCATATCCAGCTTCTCATCCACTGTAACCCCCAGGTCCTTTTCTGCAGAACTACTACTTAGCTGGTTGGTCCCCAGCCTGTAACTATGCTTGGGATTCTTCCATCCCAAGTGCAGGACTCTGCACTTGTCCTTGTTGAACCTCATCAGATTTATTTTGGCACAATCCTCTATTTTGTCTAAGTCACTCTGGACCTTATCCCTGCCCTCCAATGTATTTGCCTCTCCCCCCAGCTTAATGTCATCCACTAACACGCAGAGGGTGCAATCCATCCCCTCATCCAGGTCATTACTAACGATGTTCAACAAAACTGGTCCTAGAACCGATCCTTGGGGCACTCCGCTAGAAACTGACTGCCAACCTGACATTGAGCTGTTGATCACTACTTGTTGGGCCCAACAATCTAGCCAGCTTTCTAACCATGCTGTAATATGACAGTAGCTGCAAAAATAAGTACGAGTGGGGTGGAATGTGCGGGCCCCAAGGCAAGGGGTTGGGAAGGGTGTGGGTGTGCTTAGGGCAAGGGATTGGGGTGTGGGGGTTGGCTCAGAGCAAGAGGTGGAATGTGGGGGAGTGCAGGAGTCAGGACAGGGGCGTGTGTATGTGCAAAGGGCAGGAGCATGGGGCATGTGGGGTGTGCAAGGGGAACTGTGTTTAGAAACTTTGTTTTGCTTAGCTCTGTCTCTTGTGCTGTCTGGGTACAGTGTGAGTATGGGAGGGTTGCTTGGAAAGTAACTTGTGTTCCTTGCTTGAATATCACATGATACCCAAAGAGTTAAAATACAATCCAGCAGCGAGTCTGTGGGGTTAGACTGTAAGAGTGCGTGAGCTACCAAGCTGGCTTGAGAGCTTCCCAATGGGCCTCAGGGTACAGGGAAGTTGGGATTTTGCAGGCTTCATGCCAAGATGAGGGCCAGACACTAAATCTGCTGAGCTACCCACCTGCATCCGCCCAGCTCCAGCCCTTGGCAGCTAGCCAAGAAGCTACTGGCCTGGCCAAGCTGTTACCCCAGCTCTGGCAGCCAGACAAGAGAGTGGCTGTGTCCCCTGCCTGGCTCCCTCTCCCTGGGAAAAGGCTCACCTGCCTACAGTCATAGCCAGGCTGGGAACTTTTTAATGGATCTCCCCCTCCCCAGGTGACCGCTAGGGGCTGTGATTAAGGCTGCTGCTGGGAAGGGAAGGAGACACATGCAGATGGGGGGATCCCAGCAGGGCGTGGGCTGTGACTCACACTCAGCTGTATTGCACCCATAGATGTGCCTGCGGCTCTTCCCCTGCAAACCCCACTTGGGTGGTAGGAGCTGCAGGCCCCGATGCTGCCAAGGCCTTGCTCCCAAGCCCCAGGAGAGAGAGGAGCAGGTGGGGGGCAGGGAGGAGAGCTCCCCGTTGGGAGGGGGAGCCTTAGCTCTGAGAGGCGTGGGGCCCGTAGGGATCGTGGGGCTCCACTTAGGGGTCCATCATGCTCCCCCCACTCCGGCTGTGTCCCATCCCCCAACTCCCGGGACCCCTGACCACTCCTCCCCAGCCCCACTGGACCCAGGCTGCCACCGTGATGGACTGAACTGAGCCTGGCTCGCTGCCCCTGTGCCCCGCCCCCTTCTCACCCCCAGATGCTGCCAGCGGCATCATCTCCAGGGCTGGGCCTGCATTTCCCATATGGCCATTCCGCCGGGGCCAACGGGATGTGGTGATTGGAGAGGCCGTTGGGCTGTACCACTCATCTGGGGCAGGGGGCTATGGAAGGATATGTCTACATTAGCCCCTTAGTTCGATCTGGGGAGGCTGTAGCCAGACATGAACCCCATCTTGGTTTCCGTCCCCCCCACTCCCAGGGTATGTCTACACTACAAAGTTAGTTCGAATTAACGGATGTTAGTTCGAACTAACTTTCATAGGCGCTACACTAGCGCTCCATTAGTTCGAATTTAAATCGAACTAGCGGAGTGCTTAGTTCGAACTAGGTAATCCTCATTTCACGAGGATTAAGCCTAGTTCAAACTTACTAGTTCGAATTAAGGGGTGTGTAGACCCTTAATTCGAACTAGTGGGAGGCTAGCCCTTCCCAGCTTGCCCTGGTGGCCACTCTGGCCAACACCAGGGAAACTCTACTGGCCCCCTCCCGGCCCCGGAGCCCTTAAAGGGCCACGGGCTGGCTACACAGTTTGTGCCAGTTGCAAGGCTGCCAGCACCTGTGCCAGCACACGCAGCAGCTGACACCCATGAGCCAGCCACCCGATGACACCCAGCCCTCCCCCTCTTCCCGGGACCAGCCTGGCGGCTCCCAGGACCCTGCCCGGGGCCGCAAGAGGTGGGTGCCCGCGTGGTCTAGTGCGGAGATCGTGGACCTCATCGAGATTTGGAGGGAAGCCTCCAATGTCCACGATCTCCACACTAGCCACAGGAACGCGGCAGTCTATGGCCGCATGGCTGCCAGCCTGGCCGCCAGGGGCCACCAGCACAGCCGGGAGCAGGTGCGCTGCAAAATCAAGGACCTGCGGCAGTCCTACTCCCGGGCCTGCCTGCCAGGGGCCGACCCGGAGGCGTGTCCCCACTTCCAGGCTCTGGACCGCCTCCTGGGGGCTCATGCCGTCCCTGCTCCCCGGGACGTGATAGACCCCGGGGCAGAGGGACCACTCCAAGAGACGGAGGAGGAGGAGGAGGAGGAGGAGGAGGAGGGCTCTGAGAGCCAGGAGCCTGCCGGCAGCCTGCCCAGGACCCGGGACCTCCAAGGCACCCCACAGAGCCGCTCACCTGTGTCGTCCGAGGCCGGGGAGGCGTCCACCTGTGAGTACCATCATGCTCCCCTTATGTGTACGGGGGGCTGCGGAGAGAGGGAGCCCCGGGACCGTGCGCCTGAGCCTTGCCCACCATGGAGCAGCAGCTGGGGATCCTGCAGGGGCCCTGGCCTTGCAGAGGGGAGCTGGGTTTCACACACCTGGGCCACTGGGGTAATTGACCGCTGTTCTTGTTGCACCACAGCCGCAGCACCTGGGACTGCAGGGCGCACCACTCCGCCTGCAGCAGCCGCCCGCGCCCAGGCAAGCAGGAGAGCCAGGAACCAGGAGGACTACCAGAGGCGGCACCTTCGGTTCCTGGAGCAATAGCTCCGTCTCCAGGACCACTGGGTCCAGGAGGACCTGAGGCTGCGCCGGAGGAGCTTGGAGGCACTGGAGGAGCAGGGCCGGGCCCTGCGAGGCCACCTCCAGAGCCTGCTCGACCGCTTCCCAATTCCTCCTGCTCCCCCTCCTACTCCCCCTGCTCCCCCTGCTCCTCCTCCTCCTCCCCCTGCTCCCCCTGCTCCCCCTCCTGCTCCCGCTCCTGCTTCCTCCACACCCCCCATCCCTCCTGCCCCACCCTCCACAACCATTCCCCACCAATGCCCCCGGACCCGCAGTGTTGCGAGACAGGAGAGGCAGCCAGACCTCCCACCCCTGAGCTTTCCTTTCCCTTCCTCCCTTCCTTCCCCTTCCAGCTCCCTCGTCCCAGGTTTCCCCCTCTTCTCTCCCACCCTCCTTCCTCCCTCCCTCCCCCCACCCCAGTTATTTAAAATAAAAAGACGTTTTTGTTTGAAAAACAGGTGTCTTTATTTGACAGTAGGTAGGGAGGGGAAAGGGGAAGGGGGTAGGGTGGAAGAAGGCCCCAGTGGGGCATGCAGGGAGAGGTCAGTCCTCCTCCTCCACCAGGAAGCTCTCCCGCTGGGCTTCCCGGACGGCGGCGGTGCGGGGCTGACCGTAGTGGCCAGCCATGCGGTCAGCCTCAGCCATCCAGGCTGGCAGGAAAGCCTCCCCTTTCACTCACATAAATTGTGGAGCACACAACATGCTGCCACCACGGGAGGGATGTTGTGCTCGGCCAGGTCCAGACGGGTGAGGAGGCATCGAAAGCGGGCTTTCAGTCGCCCGAAGGCCCCCTCCACCACGATGCGGGCCCTGGTCAGCCTGGCATTGAAGGTCTGGCGGGAGGGATTGAGGTGCCCCGTGTAGGGCTTCATCAGCCACGGCTGCAGTGGGTAGGCGGCATCCCCCACCAGGCAGACGGGCATGTCCACGTCCCCGACCCTGATGTGGCGGTCGGGGAAGAAGGTCCCGTCCTGCAGCCGCTGGCACACGGAGGAGTTGCGGTACACCCGGGTGTCGTGTGCTTTGCTGGACCAGCCCACATTAATGTCCGTGAACTGTCCCCGGTGGTCACCCACGGCCTGCAGGAGGATGGAGAAGTACCCCTTGCGGTTGATGTACCAGGACGCCTGGTGTTCCGAGGCACGGATGGGGATGTGCGTCCCGTCGATGGCCCCCCCGCAGTTGGGGAAGCCGAGGGCGCCGAATCCCCGGATGACGGCGTCCGGGTCGGCGAGGCGGACCACCCTGCGGAGCAGCACCCGGTTGATGGCCTTGACCACCTGCGGAGAGAGACACAGCAAAGCTCGGATCAGTGGGGCGCCTGGGTGGCTGGGAGCATTCGTGCCCTGGCAGTGCCCCGCGCCCCACTTCCGGAAGCAACTCCCCTGGCGGCGTGTAGTACGGCCGGGACAAACCGACCCCTCCAGTGCGGGGCGCTTTTGCCTCCTCCCGCCCCCCCTTTGTCCCTGGGGCGGCCCATCCCCTCCTTGCAGCCCCCCTTCCCCCCCGGCGCTGTGGCCGACGAGTGCCATACCTGCATGAGCACCGCTCTGGTGGATCTCCCCACGCCGAACTGGTTCCCAACAGATCGGTAGCTGTCCGGCGTGGAGAGCTTCCAGAGGGCGATGGCCACCTGCTTCTGGAGGGGGATGGCGGGCCTCATGCGAGTGTCTCTTCTGCGCAGGGCAGGGGCGAGCCACTCGCAGAGCTCCAGGAAGGTGTCCCTCCTCATCCTGAAGTTCTGGGTCCACTGTTGGTCCTCCCAGTGCTCCAGAACAATGCGGTCCCACCAGTCGCTGCTGGTGTCCAGACGCCAGATGCGGCGGGGCACGCCGGTGCTGGGGCGCCGCCGCGGCTCCTCCACGGCCCCCAGAGCGGCCAGGCGGAGAGGCAGGGGGCTGACGTGCACCAGGTGGTGCCAGGCAGCCTCGAGCCATTGCTGGCAGGCTTGCAGCAGCAAGTCCAGAAAGTGCACCAGAAGGTGCAGGGTGAGCTCTGGCTCCATGTTGCCACCTGCGGCGGCCCCCCCCGAAGGGAAGCACCGACACAGACGGGCACAGAGACCAACGCTTTGCTGTCCCTCGGCGAGGTTGGCAAGCAAGCAGGAAAAGCTGAGAACCGGCTGTCCAGGGGGTTCCCTTTAAGCACGAGCCTCAGATAGCCTCAGACAGCAGCCACACAAAGCAACTACTGACCTGATGCCCTGCCAGAACCAGTTTCAGCCGCCCTTAAATGCGCCCCTGCGTCCACTCAGTGTGGACGTGCTAGTTCGAATTAGCAAAACGCTAATTCGAACTAGTTTTTAGTTCTAGACGCGTTAGTTCGAATTAGCTTAGTTCGAATTAACTAATTCGAACTAAGTTAGTTCGAATTAGCGCTGTAGTGTAGACGTACCCCCAGAGAGCAAGAGAAAGGCAGTCAGCCTTTGATGCCCTGGGAACGCAGGTGTGCTGCCTGTCCCTGACTCTACCATAAACAGAAACCAGACAGTAAATGGGCTAGCTGACGACCCGGGGCCTCCCGCCACCCTGATGGCTAGTACCAGTAATTGACACGCCTGCACTGTCCCAGGAGAGGAATCTTCGCCCATCACATACCAGAGGTGCCCATTGTCTGCATTTTCCCTGGTGTGAATTATGCTTTGCATCCTTCGTGGGAAACTTGGCATTCAAAGCCATTTTTCCTAATTGGCCACTTAAGACCAAGAAGAAGCCTATGTGACCCAAGGGGTATAAAGAGGGGGTTAGTAGCCCACCCCATTTGAGCTCCAATCACCTACACCTGCTGGCAGGTATTGATTGTCTCCCGAGGTCCGTGGGACGCCCAACCTCACCCTACTTCTTCGCGAGGGATTGAGAGAAAGACACTGGCCACGCCAAGTCTGGAACGCAGGGGTGAGAATTATACCTGCTAGGTGTCTATTTGCATGCATTTAATAAGAGCTCAGAGAACCAAAAGGGTTTCATGGTACCTGTAAGTGACTTACTAGTGTAATTTCTGTCCTGTCCTTTGTAGTGGCTGTGTTATCTGTAACACAGTAGTAGCATTTAACAGCTAAGTTTACCCTGTAGCAATAAAATAGTAACTGTTTAAGCTTTAACCTGACTCCTTCAGTTGCTGTAACAGAACTAAGCACAATTTAAAAGAACTTCAGCCGGTCATAAGGGACAGGTATAGGAAGAGCTTGGGCGTTTTGGATCGTGTCGCTTCCAGGGGACAGATCCGTTGGGGCATCTCTCAGCCTCCCCAGGCTGCCCGCTGCGAAGGGATCGTGTATCCTAGCAGTAAAAATCTGAGGTGTAATAAGCTCTCCCTGTAAACTTCTTGGGGTGCCCGTCAACCTTCTTCAGGTTGCCCGCTGCGAAAGGACCCCGGTCCCAGCAGTTGAAGTCTCAGGTGTATAAAACACACACACACACACACTGCCCTGACCATCGGCTGACAGAGGCTAATGAAGGCGACCGAAATTACAAATGAAGCGTGGGATTTAAATATCCTGCGCTTCATCAGCATGTTCCTGGCTGGTCGCCATTTTAGAAACTGACTAGCCCGAAGTAACTGCCCGCATCTACATGCGGCAGTGAAACGGGATTCCGAATTAGAGCCCTAAATCGAATTAGCTGTTAAACCTCATTCCAGAAGGAATAGCCGCTAATTTGATTTAGGATATTTAAATCCTGCGCTTCATTTGCAATTTCAGTCGCCCTCATTACCCTCCCTAGATCGAACGAGGGGGCTAGTGTAGACATACCGGGAGTTGGAAAGGCCATTGGGCTGTACCACTCACCTGAGAGGTGGGCCAGGGGGGCTGTGGCAGTGAGAGGGGCTGTAGGGCATTATCACTTGCATGATCCCCTAGAGGGGAAAGGACTCATGTCCCATCCCTCAGCCCCTTACTGTCCATTCCCCTGGCCTGTGACTGGTCAGAACCTTGCAGATTAGGGTGGGGGAGGGGAGACTCTCTGATCAGGCACCTCCATCGACCCTGGAAAATCAATACCAGGGGATGGTGGGTATGTGGCTCTGTGTCTCTGTCGCACCGACCTCCCTCTCCTCCTTCGCTGGCTGTTCACTGGGTCTCGTTTCAGCCTGTTCTCCCATCCTCAGCAATGGCCAGCACCAGTTTGTTCTTAAGCCGCATCGGTCACTTTGTGCTTGGCTCATGCTTTGAAACAAGACATTTTATGTTCCTTCTACCCTCTCTCCCATCTCGCTGGATGGTTCTATTCTGCCAATAAATCTCCAGTCCCTCCTTTACACATCCTTCTCATATCTTGACCTCAGTGATATCTAGTGGCAGTGAGTCCCAGAAGCCAGTTCTTTGGAGTGTGTGTATAGAAACCTTTGATTGCTTTTAAATTTATCCCCTTTCAGCCTCACTGAATTTTTCTTGTAATATAAAGTTGGTGAATCTACATACCCCTTGCACTTCACATTGGCCAGATGTGGGACCTCCAATCTAGGGGGCTATGGAGTACATTTGTACAGCCCCATATGGGAGGGGGACAGTCTTTTGTTTAGTTTTTTAATGGCGTTTACTCATTCTTCCTGCATTTTGTCCTGAATTATTCTTCCAAGTATATTATTCTTGGCAACCAGTCTGTCAAATACATTCTTTGCTTTCTATTTCCCTCAAATTAAGACAGGTGCAATGAGTAGAAGACAATGAATAGTCACTAGTAGAAGGGTTTCTATCCTGGTCAAGTCTTTTGTCAGAATAATAATTCTCTAGATCCATATGGATTCCCTTCAAGTCAAAACTATCAGAAATGTGTTATGAAATTGCAGCAGTTATGAATCTAAACAACCTGAAATTAAAACATTCCCAGCGGCAGTACTGAATTTGTATATCTTTAGAACTACCCTTAAAGTTTTAGTTTCATTTTTACTCTTGCATATCATAATCCAATGTCTTATTTGTATAAGCAGATATGCTTGGCCAAGGTGATAGATTTTTGATATGTGCCATCTAGGAGCTTGTTAATCTTTACACACACTGGATGGTCAAAGTTTCCTTCTCTCAGCTTCCTGCCCACATAGATAGAATCAGCTGCTTCCCAGAAGTCGTGTACTAGCCTCCAGCACCATGAACACCCAGGCTAAAATGCAAGACCACCTTGAGACTTCCTTCGACAGGAGTGTGGAAATCGAGATAACCAACAATTCACAAGATTTGACTCTCCATTCCCCCAGGTAAACACCCCCTGCAACTCCAGCCTCACAGCACCCACAATCTCTCTGCATACTATGTCTCCTGCATCTCCTCATGGCTCTTCCAACTACCGAGCTCAGCATTTCCCCAAAACTATTCTTAGCCCACCTCCTGTTCCTCCTATGCTAATTCATTTCAATCTCCAGGGCTTGGGAACTTTTGATGCATGAATGAATACAACACAAAGAAAGATTTTCAATGCAGGAAAGGTGGGAAATCAGACGCTAAGGAACCAGATTCAGTTTTCATTTACAAAGGTCAGAGGTGAAAATACCTTTCAATTTCTTACAGGTCCTGTCCTATTGCAACCCGGGTCCCTTCCAGCTCTTTAAATAGCTTCCTGCTAGCCAGTGCTGCAGCTCAGCCAGTTCTTGCTAGAACTGCGCACCAGGGCACAGTCTCTCACTTTCACCTCTGACAAAGGTGTGTCGTTGGTATTTCTGCTGTGTAATTACTGGGAAGACTCTGGGTTTATCCTGGGGGAACAGAACAGAATCTGGCCTTGACCCTATTACAGACTCCAGATTTACCCCTAGGTAACAGTGATCAGAATTCAACCTGGACCCCACTACAGAGAGTGGCTGACTCAAAATATTACACATGGACATTAAGATGAGAGTATGACCCAGATTTACTCCAGGGGATCGGAGCTCAAAAGCTGAAATTCCCGGGCAGTGATATTATCCAGCCAATTCTAACCCACAGTTAAGTGACTCGGAACAAGCAGAATCAGGTCGTGTAGTCTGTGTGATTCCTTGTTCACAGAGAGCAATTGGTACACTTGGCCAGGCAGGCAGCTCACGCTGCTTAAGGGGCTTCATGGGTTGGCAGCGATTAGAGAGTGAAACTCAACATCAGGCAACGGGGAGCAAGGCAAAGGAACCGCTTGTGACAAACTGGGCAATCGGCCTGTGAATTCTGTGGCAGATTAGTTCTCTGTCTATACCTCTGTGAAGCTAAAAATTCCATTTTGAGGCTGCAACCTTTTGCCTTCTCTGTGATCCGTTTGCTTCCATGTTGGGCTGAGATTCCATGGCTAGTGGGAAAAGATTAACATGACAGTGTCCTTGAAAAGAGTGTCTGCAACCTGTCGCATGAGGAAAGGTTAAGAAACCAGGGCATGGTTAGTCCTAAGAAAATAAGATGTAGGCAGGAACTGATAACCATCTAAAATATGTTACAAGTTATTATAAAGAGGGTGGTTCTTCATGTCTGTTTGAGGTAGGGTGAGAAGCAGTCAGCTTAATCTGTAGCAAAGGAGGTTTAGGTTAGATATTAGCAAAAACTTTCTAACTCTAATGGTAGTTAAACTATGAAATAAGCTTCCAATGGATCTTAGGATGTTGCACCACCAAATTCTTCATGGAGATATGCTTTTGAATATTAATATGCCTATCTCTCTCTCTCTCTCTCTCTCTTTCTCTCTCTCTCTATGTATATTATCATGAGCTGTCGTAGGCAAAACCCACTTCTTCAGATGAGAAGAAGGGCTCTCTCCTTCCCCTTGACACTTCCTGGGGCAGTGGGGCTCTCTCCTTTGCCCCTGTCCGTCCCAAGGCTGGTGGGTACTGTCTCCCAGGCAGGGGGCCCCCACTTACTTCTTCTGGTGGCAGGCAAGATGGAGGAGTCCCAGCCCTGCTGGCCACTCCCTTAGTGGTATGGCTGCCCCCAGTGGACAGGGAAGGGTGAGCTAGCCAGAGGCGTCATGGTTGAGGGATGTATTTTGTTCTATAGGATTGACTCTCCTGTGAGCTTGACCTGTTAAGTGTACAAGAGCCAGGGTGCTAGTATCCTCTGTAAAGTGTTGGTTGGTACGTCCATGCTGCAAAGCCATTTGGGCTCGGGGGCTTGCGCTAGGGCAGGGGCCCCCTGCCTGGGAGGCTGGAGCTGCTACTATGAGTCCTACCCTTCAACCAGGCTTCAGAGCCTGTCTTGCAGCCTAAGCCGGAAAATTTACAAGGCTACTTTTATGCCATAGTGGGAGCCCTGCGAGCCTGTGGTCCTGTGCTCTGCCCTGAGTGTCTGTTTGTGTATTAGACACACCCTCAGTTGAGTTCTCTTCTGCTTTACTATTACTGTGGGCCTCCTGAAAGGCTTAAACGCTAACCAGAAGGCTCTGACTTCTCAGTGGAGTTTTGGGATATGCTGTGCTAAGCAACAGGAGTGCCGGAAGGGTCAGCGCTGAGACCCAGGGTCAGCTCTCAGGAGGGGGATCTATATAGGGGGTCTGCACCCCAATAGTTTGCCTAGTGACCCCAAGATTGGACTGGTTTCTGGATTCCTTTCAGGCCCCAGAGGCTTAAAACATCGGTGATCCAGGATTCCCTCCCAGCAGTCTAGTGCTCTGCTCGGAGAGACCAGTAGCACCCCGTTTAAGTGGCACATTTCCAGTAGAGTCAACAAAGCTGCCTTTGGTTATCTCAGGCCTACAAGATTTGCAATTGCAGTGCTGAAACCTCTTTGAACCTCTCCCTGATTGCTCCTGCCTCTTTTGGGCTGTCTCCTAGCATTGGACTGTGGAATTCAGACTTTTCTCAACCCCCTTCCTTCCCACAGGAGTTACTGCTACAGTGGCCACAGCCTCCTGCCCCCTTCCCTCCGAATTCCACCGGGATCCAAGGAGAGCTGCCTGTTCACAAAGGGAAGGTTCAGCTTCCGTGGGAGCGCAGGCCTACTGGTGTACGACTCAGATGCCTTCACCCTGGCCATCATGTTCTCCAACCCCTTTGACTACAACCTCTACTCCATTGAGTTTGGCCTCGAGATCTCCCCGGGCAAAGAGCATCTTGGCAACCTTGAGGACGTCTACACAAGGATGTACAATTATACACCCACCAACAGCAGCTCAACGTTCAAGAGAGCCAAGCTGGGCCAGTGCCAGGAAGCGCTTCTGGTCACTGCAGGGCATATCCGTGTCATGGCCACCATGTCCAATGCTGCCAAAGCAGTCATTAAAGTGCTTGTGGAGGAAAAAGGGAGCCCACCTCCGTATTCAACGAGCCAGAATGACTGCAAGACACACTCCTAGAGTGAGGGCTGCTGCTATCACCGACCTCCAGCTTAAAACATGAAATGACTCCACATTGGCCTCTGCTACAGGAAGAAACAACCCAGTACTCCATAGACACCAGCTAGTGCGGGACCCTGCCTAGGGACAGAACTGGCCTTCTTTTATCATAGCTCTTGGAAAGAGTGTAGACACCATAAGTGGTTGCTACATTCTAAGGCCAGAAAGGACCACTGTTATCCTCCACCCTGAGCTCCTGTGTAAGACAGCACAGAGAACTACTCCCAAATAATTCATTTTTAACTGGAGGCCAGGTCTACCCTGGAGGAGAAAATTGAGACAAGATATGCAACACCAGTTATGTGAATTGCATAGCTGGAGTTGACATACCTTGCATCTATTTTTCTGGGGACTTCCCTTACTCCTCATGACCCCCTTACTCCTCAGTACAGGTATCGATGGGGGCAACCTCAGCATTCAATTTAGCAGGTCTGGTAAAGACTTTACTAGATCCACTTAATTGAATGCCAGAAGATCGACTGCCACATTATTTTTACAAGGGGAGACATGGCCAGACATGTCTAATATCTCAAAGTCAATGATCTTGTGGCCCTTGCTTTGAATTGGTTCCACATTGTTCACACCATATTGGCCATAGGTGGGAAAGTGAATTTATCACAGGCCTACATAGTGTCTGGTTCTTCCCACATCTACTATCCTTTTAGAACAGAGTTCTCAAACTTATTGGCTCATGACTCACCTGACTCAATGCAAACTTTCCATGGACCACCAGTTGCTAATGGAAACTTGCTGTTAATTACATAATTATGTCCGAGCCATTTTGCTAGTGCAACAGCTAGGAAGAACGGTTTAATTTAACTAGTAAGAAAATAAATATTAATTTCAACTATTAAATAGATTTAGTGCTTTAACTTTCGCATGTTATTCTATCAAACTTCATTTTAAATAAAGTAAAATATTAAATCATGTCCCACACACAAGGTTCCCATGTTTTCTTTGGCAGGGCTGGAGAACCTTTTTTGGGTCAGGGGCTACTGACCCAAAGAAAAATCAGTTGGTGACCACACAAGTGAGAAGCCAACCCCCCCCCCAACAACCAACCAACCAAACAACCCTTCCAAAACCCCCTATCCCTCACTGATGTGACCCCCCAACTGAGACACCTCATCCTCTGGCACTCCCGCCCAACTGGGGTAGGGAGAGGGACAGGGAAGAATGAGTCTCAGGACTTCCCATAGATCAGATTTACTCTTCTGAGATTCTTGGGTTAGTGGATTTTGTGGATCTCCCGCGAGGCTCTGAGGTTGGGACAAAAATGGGGAGTTCAGTGGGCAGGAGAGGGCTGCCAGTGACAGGGATGGGGGTGTAGGATCTGGGCAGGAAGAGGGGTGTAAGGGGGGTAAGGGTGCAAGGTCTGGATGGGAGGTGGGATTCAGGAGCAGGCTGGGAGTAGGGTGTCTGGCTAGGAGGAGGCAGCAAGAGCAAGGGTGGGTGCAGGAGTGGGCTGGAGATAAGGTGTCTGGCCAGAGAGGGGTGCGCAGAAGCAGGCTGTAGGTGCGGGGTTTCAGTTGGGGGGTGGTACATGAGGGGGTGATGGGTGCGGGATCCTCCACAGCGTAGGATTGGGGATTTGAGTCTCAGAAACACCTCCCTCCCCACTCCAGAAGAAGATGGGCTACCACCACCAGTTTCCCCAGGGCTGGAGATGGCATCAGCTGAAGGTAGGGTGGTGGGGTGGGTCCCAGCATCTTAATGGATAAAACATCAGCCTCCAGAGCCTGGGATTGTGGGATTCCAGCCAATGGGAGCAGTCGGAAAAACCTCCAGGCACCGTGTCTGTGTGCTGCTGTGGGAGGAGGAGCTCTTCTCCCCTGAAAGACGGATCATGCAGCAAGTCTCAGGGCTTTCTCCCCTCCATGCCAGCGAGAAACTGGTGCTGGCATTTTAACCTCAAGAGGGAGGGAGGGCAGGACTGGAGCTGCAAACTACCTGGAAGGCAGTCTGTGGACTGCTGCTTGAGAACCACTACACTAGCCACATGTAGCTATTTGGCACATTGAGAATGGCTAGTTTGCTAGAGCAATAGCTACTATAGCAGCTACTGCTTCCAAATTGGTTGCACCCTGCAGCAGAAAGGGATCTAGGGGTTGTAATGTACCACAAGCTAAATATGAGTCAACAGTATGACGCTGTTGCACAAAAAGCAAACATGATTCTGGGATGCCTTAACAGGAGTGCTGTGAGCGAGACACAAGAAGTCATTCTTCCTCCTTACTCTAAGCTGATTAGGCCTGAGTTGGAGTATTGTGTCCAGTTCTGGGCACCGCATTTCAAGCAAGATGTGGAGAAATAGGAAATGGTCTAGAGAAGAGCAACAAGAATGATTAAAGTCTACAGAACATGAGCTATGAGGGAAGACTGAAAGAACTAGGCTTGTTTAGTTTGGAAAGGAGAAGACTGAGAGGGGACATGAGAGCAGTTTTCAAGTATCTAAAAAGATGTCACAAGAAGGAGAGAAAAATTGTTCTCCTTGGCCTCTGAGGATAGGAGAAGAAGCAATGGGCTTTAACTGTAGCAAAGGAGGTTTAGGTTGGACATTAGGAAAAACTTCCTACTTCTCAGGGTGGTTAAACACTGGAATAAGTTGCCCAGGGAGATTGTGTAATCATTTTTGCAGTAAATAGGTTAAATCCTGATTTCAGATCCATAGAAACAATGGGTGGCGTCTCCCAGACAGGTCTGCTCGCAGGTACATTCCTTTATGGTCTTAAAACAAAGAGAACAGTACACAGCATAGGCAATTGTCTATATTTATCAATGCGCCCCTCTGGACAGGACTGGAATCTGTGAGGGATGGATCTCATTACTCATGCTGGCATGCTGGCTGTCTCCCCTCCCCAAACACTGGCTGGTATGTGGGGAAGAGACACTGCTATCTCCTCCTGAACTTGTCAGACAGACGTTTGAGGCCACTCTCAAAGAGTTATGTGTCTATAATTCACAATAAGGCCCCAATTACTGCCCTGCACCTGAGGTTCTGCTGTCTCAGCTTATTTGATGCCTAGTTGTACAAACAAGGCCTGTCTTCTGCTTATCTCTGGTCACTTTTTAGCCATGTATTGTCCATTGTTACCTTGGCCTCAGACCAGGCCCTTTAGGTTTGGGCATATGTGAAAGATTCTTAACAGAAACTGTGGTCAAGATCTCACATACATAGTATTGGGATTTTGGCCATAGTATTAGACTAGGCCTAAGAACAAGATAAAGGCCCCAATGGGTCTAGAGGAACTGGCCCTCCCTTGGTGCGATGGGGCAGGAAGGGTCACATGGTGCATGGCGCTGTGCAAGGTTAGGAGATCATGCCACGAAGACCCCTGCTGTAATATTGAGGATGGTCCTCTGAGTGCTGTGAGCTCCCTAGCTCCACTTAACCACAGGCTGTCGTAAATTTGCAGCCTCAGTGCTGAGCTGACACCTGTTTTATTATAACGCCTACTCCAGACTTTGCCCTAAGTATCGAAGAACAGATAACTAGCACACCCTGCCCCAGACAGCTGCTGGAGAATGGCCTGGGGCCAAGCCCACTGAAAGGCGGGGGGGGGGTAAGGGGCAATTGCAACGGGCATTTCAAAAAGGCACAGAACTCCCAGCCACTGTTGTTACCACAGCAGCAGTAGCTGGGAGCTCTGGGTCCCTTAAAAACACTGCAGACCTGCCACTTGTGGGGGCTCTGAGGGCTGAGTGGGAGAGCCCAGTGCCGCACTGTGGGCAGTATTAAGTGCTGACTGCCCTTGGCCCCGCCCCTTCTGCCCAAGCCTCCGCCCCTTCTGGGGGCCTGGAACTGGGTCCCTCACACCTTGTCCCTGAGCTCGCAGTGGCTGTCAGCCATGCTGCCCAAGACACCAGCCTGCAGCCTGTGTCTTCCATTGTAGGCTGTTGGAGAGGTGGGGCAGGGACTATCTTGTACAGCGCCTAGGACAGTGGGGCCCTGGCATCTGGTTGCTTCAGAAACAGACATAACTAACTAACTCCTTAGACAATCCTTTGCATGGACTGAACCCACTCCTCTGAGCGAGGGTGGCACGGTCACAGCCATGGGATGATGACTGTCCCTATCTAGGGGCACGCAGCCCCCCAAGCTTTTCTGCAGGGCTGCATAGGGAGCAGGGCAGGCGCCTGAGCCGTTGTGCGCATGGGGAAGGGGGCACTGCATGCCGGTGTGGTGGAGAAGGGCGGAAGAAGGTCAGTTATGTAACCTCGTGGGCAGGAGGGGTGAGTCCCGGGAGGCTACACATGGGAGGGGCGCCTGGGGCTGCAGGTGCTGCAGGGGGCAGGGCGGGACCCGATCGGGTTCAAAAGTACCTTAAAACCTGGTCCCGAATCACAAGGACAAAGCATGCTGGGAGCCAGAAAGCACTAGACAAACGCTCCAAAGACGACCTGAGGAAGGAGAGATTCCACCTCGCCTGGGCCGACCAGGAAAGCTGAGCTGTCATGGGTGGGAATGCACACTGCACCCTTGCAAAGACAAACATATTACCTGCCATTCAACCTAATGGCAAACCAAATGTAGAATCTCCCTCTCTCCTTCTCTTTCTCTCTTTCTCCCACCCACTCTCTCTCTCTCCATCCCCATACACATCTATCTATCTATCTATCTATCTATCTATCTATCTATCTATCTATCTATCTATCTATCTATCTATCTATCTATCTAGGTGCCTTATATGAGAACAGCTATTTTGATATGGAAGGAGAATAATTTATATTGCTACTAGCTGGAATTACCTGGCATTGCTTGGGAAACCGGAGGAACAAAATTTAGAAAATGTAGGAAAGGAAGGGGAAGGGCCACAGACCCTGGGGGCTGATGGCTTCTGGCCCACACCTGACCCTCTGAGAGCGGCAGGACCCTCCTCGCCCCAGGACCGAGCAGCCAGCCCCCAGGAGAACAGTACACAGCCATGCGGCCAGTAGCAAGGGGACTTCTCTTTACAAGGTTGGCTCAGGGGTCCACCTGCCCTGCCTTGGCAAGCAAAAGCTCAGAGCTCACATCTAATCCCGAAGGCTGGAATCAGACACAGAAGAGCCCCACTCACAGTACGAACAGCAGCCGGCTGGCTTCACAGCAGTGTAACGCATCGAGGGTTTAACCTGGCCCCTCCGCCCTGCGCTGCATCAGGCACACGGATTCCTTCCACTCGGATAAGCCCAGCGAGCTGAGCAGAAAGGCTGGCTGGCTTTGGTTTTGTTTTCTGGAGGGGGAGGAGGTGGCAGGTGGGGAGCGATGCCGGGTGGAGGGGAGGTTACACACAGGAGGGACACCCCAGCTCGCACCCAGGGCTGCAGGTGCCACTGGGAGCAGGGCAGGTGCCTGAGCCATTGTGCACAGGGGATGGGGGCACTGCATGTCGTTGTGGGGGAGGAGAGGAGAAGAGGGTCAGTTATGTAACCTCGTGGGCAGGAGGAGGCGAGTCCCGGGAGGCTACACATGGGAGGGGTGCCTCAGCTCGCACCCCGGGCTGCAGGTGCTGCAGGGGGCAGGGCGGGACCCCGATCGGGTCCAAAAGTACCTTAAAACCTTCTCCTGGATGAAAGTATATCCCATGCAAAGTTTGGTTGTGGTAGCTCTTAAGGTGTCCAAGTTATTAGAGCACAAACTTACAAACATTCTCCTTTATATATCAGATATAGCACCTTTATATAGGAACTAGCCAATTAGCCCGTCATAAAATGGGATTTTCAGGTCTCTCCTCCATGTCCTATTCCCTTTCTATCTCCGTCTTGTCTCCTGAGCCTCCGGTCTCTCGCTCTGTCTCTCTCTCTCTCCCCTCCTCCTACTGCCTTCCCCCCTCTCTCTCAGCTCTCCTCCATCTCCTGCCTCTCTTTCCGTCTCTTTCTCTTCTCCCCCTCCTACCTCTTACTCTCTTTCTCTTCTCCTCCCCCTCCTGCCTCTCATTCTCTCTCCTCCTGCCTCTCACTCTCTCTTTCTCTTCTCCTCCTCCTCCTGCATGGGGAGCGCGGAGCCCAAATGGCTGTTTGCACCACTTGCTTCTGCACGGCAGCCTGGCTGAGCGGCTGCCTATGAGCTCCAGCTGCCCTCCTGCACCATTTCCCTTCACCCCAGCACTGATCCTGCAGCCTCCCAGTTGTCCTCCCCCTCGTTCCCCTGCCCTTTCCCTGGCCAGGGTCTACTCTCAGCCTGGGGGAGCAAGCAGCGCAAGTGGCCATTTGGGTGCTGTGGTCCCCATGCAGCATGGTGGGAGGCAACAGCACCCCCCAAAGGCAACACATAATGCTACATCATTACGGAGTCACAAATATTGGGCTACTATATATATGATACCTACATGCACTCTAGGGCTAGTTCCAGTTCAAGTATTTTGGTAAGAAATAAACCTTGATGGAAAATCTTCAGCACAATCATTTTCCATCTGTTGAAGTTAAAACACTTTGCAAGATTGTGACAATGTTTGTCATAAATTTCGTTTTGGAGAATAACAAAGCCTGGCTCACATGTTGTCAGCACCACCACAATTAAGTCAGTTTTACTTTTTTATTGTTGCAAACATTCTGTGAGATAAAAAACAAATAAACCACAGCTCGGTTTTCAGACAGCAGGATGGGGTCAATTTTTGAACCGATCACGTCCCTCTCCATCCTTTTCCTTTTCCTCCCTTCCTTCAGTGGGGAACAAGGAAGACCAAGGGGTTGTCTTTTGATAATTATCACACCTCCAGCCCAGTGGAACCAGCAAAGGCAAATATCTCAATTCACTTGAAGCCCCTCGTGGATTGTAGCCTCTAGAGAAGATGCTTGCTTCATGTTATATATAAATATGCTGAAATGTAAAGAGCCGAAAAATCCATTGCCTAAAACCAACTTTTACAACAGTCAAGCAAAGGTGGTAAAATATGAAGTAAACTCAGACAGCTCCGAGACAAGCTAGATATAAAGTAGGATATAATCCCAGGTTATGTTGTAAACAGTTTGGTTTTAATTGCTTTTTACAAGTGTTTCAGAGAAAATGATAATGCTTTGAGAAATGCTGCCTATATCGATCGTTATTGGCATAGCATTTAAGTAGCTGTTAATTAACAAGCTGCTTAATATTAAATGCCCAACAAGAAAATAGAAAATATTTAAGTGGATTTAATGCTAAATAATTAAGGGATGCCATTGGATGTGATTATAAAAACAAGTAGCATGGTGATTTGAAGCAGACACACCCCTCCATCATCGAGGTATGGTTGGCAAAAGGACAATACATCCATTTCTCCCACCCAAGGAGGGATTACCCCGGATGCATCTCACAATGTGAGTATAAATGCATTGGATGTATATGAATGCCTTTTTCCTTTAACTACATTCTATTTAAATAAATCTTTAATTTGGGCACTCTCTATGTCATTCACAGTTCTCCCCTGAATTCAGTTTCCTGTAGCTGCCCCTTGCAGGCTTGATCCCTAAAGAGGACAGTTTGGGTACGTCTACACAGCAAAGTTATTTCGGAATAAAGGATGTTATTGTGAAATAACTATGCGAGCGTCTACACAGCAATTCCATTATTTTGAAATAATTGCAAAATAACAGCAAGCTTATTTTGAAATCTGTAAATCTCATTCCACGAGGAATAACACTGCTTCTGAAATAGCTATTTTGGAATAGCTTTGGAATAGTGTAGATGCTCCACTGCTGCTGTTTCGAAATAGCTCCTCCCCAGGGCCATTCAAAGCAATTACTCCCCACTGCCTCCTCGGGCTCTAATTCAAGGTAGCGTGTTCACATTAGGAGAGTCTGCCTCAGACTAATTTTGCTTCCTTGTAGTATAGACCTGCTATTTTGAAATTAGCTATTTCGGAAAAAAAATTCTGAAATAGCTTATTTCGAAGTATGCGTGCCGTGTAGACGTACCCTTTGGTTTTATTCCTTATCTTTAAAGTACTAACTGGGAACACATAAAACAAAGGCTACAGAATGGCATTGGCAATGGGGGACTGGTGGTTGTGTCTACACACAGAATCCTTAATTCTGATCTTACGTGTGTCCATGTGAATCTGGAATAGCTCCATTTACAGGTGATCCCCGACTTACGACCCCCTACATTTACAACCATTTTTTCATGCAAGATAGTTCCTAAACTCCCCCCGCCCCCGTTAACATCTGCAGCTTGCATTTACAACGGCATATTACGCAGACTCCACAAGTCATCCCAAAACAGGAAAAGCCCAAGGTCAGTCAGACTCGCCAGTCTGCAGCTGCTGCTCAAACTGTGAGCATCTCCACCACATCGGCCTTCCCTTTTTAGTTATTTTTGTGCATTATTTGAACTATTTAGTTTCATTTTCCTCCATTTCCGCAGTCAATTTTGATATTTTTAGGGTATGAAATGTGTTTCCAGGAATGGAACCGCCATTTATAACATTGTGCCTATGGGAAATCAGGGTTCGACTTGCAATGCTTCTCCAGGAACAATTAGGTTGTAAGTGCAGGGGTCGCCTGTACTTCAGTGGAGTTGCTCTGTATTTACCCCAAATCTGGCCAGAGATCAGCACCTGAGTCTGAACTGGGTCACAGCCCAGAGCCCAGAACAGGGATTTGCCAGTGTGCTGATCTTCAGCTCTTTCACTGCTGTTCTTTCAAAAGACACGCAGCCAGGAATACCAAGGATTGGAGAGAATTCAGCTCTCGGCATCGGCCCATGTCAAGAGCAGTGCCCGGGGCCAGCCCTGTGCCATGGGGAAGTCTGCTGCCTTGAGGGAGGGCTTCCCAGGGAAGCAGGTGACTCAGCAGGTGCTGAGTCTGGGTCTCCCAACGCTGTAGGAAACGCTGCCATAATCACCCCAGTGCAGCTGGCCTGTTTAGAAAGGGGGCGACTGTAAACATCCTGTCCCACAGCCCAGCCCCTTGTGCCTTTCTCTGCAGCACCTGATCTCCTGCAGGCAGGATGCGGAAACCCCTGGGGCTCAGTTCCCTACACACAGCACCAAGCAGAGGTCTGGGAGAAGCGGTACCCCCGGCTCTGGATACTGATTCTGAGACCTTAGTCAATTCTCTCTGTCTTGGAAGCATCTCCTGCAGGCTCTTCAGAGTCACTGCTCTTCCATGGCCAGGCAGCTGCTGCTTATCCTGGAGCGAGCCAGAGAGAAAGGCATCAGCACAGCCAGGCATCTCGCTAGGTGTAGGGAGCAGGCTTTGGACAGCGAGTGATGCAGACGGATCCCTCTCCCACGGGGGGAGCTGTGGCTGAGGCTCATGCCAAAGGAAACCCAGGCCAATCCTAGAGGCTGCTCAGGGGACTACCACACAGGGGCCCTGACACTCCCCAGGGGAAATCCCAGTGTGGCTGAGAACGGAGTTTCCTCCCCCATCCAGGGTCTCGTGTCACACAATAGGGGCGTGCCCAGAACACAGCGACAGGTTAAGGAGTTGTTCCTCCCTACCTTTGACATCTCTGTTTAGACGCAACTGAAACAAAAAGGAGGAAAAATGTTAGTGGAAAACCCTTCCCCCGCTCTGTGCCAGGCTCCGAGAAGGGCTCAGCCTTCTTTAGAGTGGGATTTTCAGACCTGCCTAAGGGATTCATACACCCAGTTGGCAAATTACTGGGTCCAAATCCCCTGGAGCAGGTTTGAGACTTTTATGTTTGAGACTCCCATCGGTTTGGGCTTTGTACTCAGAGGGCAGAGCAGTGAGGGGAGTTTGATGCTGCCTCTTTGCAGATGTCTAGGTGGGCCGGGGTGATGGCAGGCCCACCCGCAAGGGGGGCAAAGAGGGCAGTTGCCCCAGGGCCTGGTGATTCCAGGGGGTTCGAGGCTCCTAGCCACCACTGGTGCTACTGAGGCAACAGCAGTAGCTGGAGCCCTGGGCCCTTTAAATCACCACCGGAGCACCGTGCTTTGCGCTCTGCACGGCTCTGAGGGCTGCAGGGGAGGGCCAGTGCCCAGACCACTGAAGGCTGGCTGCTCTGACTCCGCTCCTTCTGCCTAAGGTGATGCCCTTTCCGGCAGTGTGAAGCCAGGGCTGCCCACACCTTGCCTGGAGACCCACAGAGGCTGTTGGTACTCCTGGGTGAGGATATCAGCCTAAGACTTGAGAACACCATGTTCACAGTCCTTCCTCTGCCACAGGCTTCCCGTGCGGCCTTGGGCCTGTCACTCAGTCCCTTTGAGTATATCTGCACTGCAATAAAAAGGCTGCAGCTCGCTCTTGCTCACAGGGCTGTAAAGAACAATATAGATGCTCAAGCTCTGAGATCCTAGAAAGTCTCTCACAGCATCTACCTCCTGCTAATTTTACCCCTGTAAGCCTGAGTTAGCTGACCTGGACTCTGAGGGTACGTATAAACTACATGGCTCCCTCGACGGACCCATGTAGATTTGTTGTTTTGGCAAAGGCAAATGAAGCCGCGATTTAAATGATCGCGGCTTCATTTAAATTTACATGGCTGCCGCGCTGAGCCGACAAACAGCTGATCTGCTGTTTGTCTGCTCAGCGCGCTAGTCTGGACGCTCCCCTGCCGACATCAAAGCTCTTTGTCGGCAGCCCCGGTAAACCTCATCCCACGAGGAATAATGGGGCTGCCGACAAAGGGCTTTGATGTCGGCAGGGGAGCGTCCAGACTAGCGCGCTGAGCGGACAAACAGCCGATAAGCTGTTTGTCGGCTCAGCGCGGCAGCCATGTAAATTTAAATGAAGCCGCGATCATTGAAATCGCGGCTTCATTTGACTTTGCCTATGTGTCTAATCTACATGCCTCTGACGACAGAGGCATGTCGTCTAGACACAGCCTGAGATTTGGTGCAGCGAATGTTTTATCGCAGTGTAGAGGTAGCCTTTGTGCCTCAGTTTCCCCTTTGTACAATAGGCACAATTGCCCTTTCCTGCCCTGTATGGCTGCCGGGAGAACAAGTGTCTTAAATTAGTGAATTGCTCAGATACTGTGGTGATGGGGGCCAATAAGCCAGAGATTCCAGGGCCAGATGGGATCCTAGCTCATTTAGCCTGTTCGTCACAGGCCACCAGCAACTGACGTGAGTCCAAGTATTGCAGCTGAAGGGTCACGGAGCCTTGACAGAATCTGATTTTTATTTTTTTACAATTTTGATGCTTAAGATGGAAGTTTATGTTAAGTATTTTTATTGCGGTAAGTGTTTAAATGCTTAGAGTTGTGGGAAATTATTGGGGTGGAGAGGTGAGAGAAGGGGTGTGTGTCAAACAATAATTATTTTGTGACAATAAACATCGAGGTTCAAAGAGTTAAAGCTTTATAATCATTAAAGCACCAGCTGTCAAGGTCACATGTCTAAACACAACAGAAATATCCTCAAATCAAACACTAATAAATACCCAAGCGGCAGGTATATTACTTTGCCTAGCTGTAAACCTCAGGTATTATTAACAGATACATTTCTTTGCAGGTTTGTGTGTGTATGGGGGAAAGTATTGTATGCATTAGAGAGACAAGGTGGGTGAGGTCTTATCTTTTACTGAATCAGCTTCTGTTGGTGAGAGAGACAAGCTTTCAAGCCACACAGCACAACAACTCGGTGTAGCTTGACGATATGTGTACGTGTGTTTCTCTCTGACCACCAGAAGCTGGTCCAATTAAAGATCAGACTCACCCCCTTGTCTCTCTTTGGTTAAATTGACATTTACAGATAAAACCCAGCCTTCCCCCTTTCGGAACAGTGATCCCCAAACCTTTACCACTTCCATGCTCCCCCCTAGGAACTTGGGACAGGAGAGGGCCTGCAGCTCCCCAGCAGACAGGGGTAACGGGATGGAGCCCCAGCTGGCAGCAGGGCTGGGACTGGAAATGGAGGCCTGACCAGGGTGAGGCTGGGGGGAGAGGGGGGTCCAGAGCTGGAGCTGGACTGCGGTGGGGCTGGCAGCCAGGACCATGGCTGGAAATGAAGCGGGGCTGAGTCGTGCTCCCTCTGTAACCCTTGGGCGGGTTGGCCCAGACCGCGCTGTACCCCTCTGAATGTTCCTGTGTCTGTCTAAGGAGGTGCTCTACAGTTTGGGGACCGTTGCTTTGAAGCCTAGAGCACAGTTAGTGGTGTGAGTTTGCAAAGCGCCCATGAGATTTCAGGAGCATGTGTTTCTTTGAGAGCCACCGGAATGTGTGCTCCTAACTCTCTTAGGCTCAGAAATACAGATCTATGCCGCCAGTCCTTACCCATCTTCCCCAGAAGGTAAATCGCTAGCAGCAGAGCCAGGAAGAAAAGGGCTGTGAATAGGCACACCTCTCCGAGGTCCAGTCCTGGGAGAAACAGATCACAGTGAGGCACAGGGCTGGTTTGGAGTTGTTTCTGACGGACGTTTTTATTTTGGCTTTTGAAAAATGGAAGCATTTGGACATTTTGATTCTCCCCCTTTTTCCATTTTTTTTTTTTTGCCCTTGGGCTTTCACTTGCTTTCCCCTTTGTTCTGTGCTTCTATTTTTCCTTTTGCTACTCGATAATTTTCCCATAGTTGGGGGTGTTTTAAAGAGCGACAGAACGGGAAAAAACGGGATTGAAACATTTAAAACATCTATTTTGGAAATAAAGAAAATTTCGATGAGACTGGAAATTAATATTCAGATACAGGTCAAAGGCAAATTGGGAATTTCTGTTTGTTCCAGTTCTAAATTCACCCCTTGCTAATGGAAACATGGGACCTGAAACATTTCCAAGGAATTCTTTTTTCCCTTTAAAAATTTCCTCAGGAAAAAAATGGCGGTGTTTTGTTTTGTTCTGTTTTGTGTTTTTAGCTCAGCTGTAATGAATAGTTTGGTGCTGACAGGCAATGAAAGGGGGATGACTCCGGGTTATTACTAAAACTGTGCTTACCATGGCTGTGACCACATGGGATGAGGCTGACCAGGATAGAAAGGGACCTCCTCACAAATCTCCCAGGGAACTGGGCTGGTTCAAAATCCCTCTGGTGCAGTGGAAACTAATGCACTGGGAAAGAGACTGCAAAGGACCCAGGAGGTATTCTCCTGCAGGTGGGAAGCAGGAGTTGGCAAGAGACGAGGATCCCTGGGGAAGCCAATACTGAATGTGTCTCTAGACAGATTTCTGCCCCTGTGTTCCCTGCCTGACACAGGTGAGTGCTGCTGGATACCCTGGCAAATTGTGTCTTTGCTTGTCCCAGCTCCAGCTGCCCCCTATGGGCCTTTCCCTGCCCTAGGGAGTCTCTCTTGAGTTTATAGGGCCTACCAAGAACACGCTGGGCCTTTGTTCTGAGGGAGACTTCTACTCCCTCCGCTTCCCACAGGAAAGTTGAAGCAACTACTGCCTAAGTGTACCTATTGGACTACCCTCATTGTGCCTAGTCCACCTTGTACCTGGAGCAGAATTTTCCAGAAGGCTAGACACGGAGCCATCGCATGACTTAGCAGTGTTCATAGAAACTGCTTTGCGGCGTCAGCTGGAATTCACAGAGGCTGCGTCTAGACTGGCAAATTTTTTCACAAAAGCAGGCGCTTTTGCGCAAAAACTTGCCAGCTGTCTACAGTGGCTGCTTGATTTTGCGCAAGAACTCTGACTTTGTAATGTACAAAATCAGTGCTTCTTGCGCAAATACTTTCACACTCTTGTTCGGGCAAAAGCCCTTTTCCGGAAATGCTTTTGAGCAAAAGGGCCAGTGTAGACAGCTAAAAACTGTTTTGCGCAAAAAAGCCCCGATGGCGAAAATGGCGATCTGGGCTTTCTTGCGCAAAACCATGTCTAGATTGGCACGGACGCTTTACAGCAAAAAGTGCTTTTGCAGAAAAGCGTCCGTGCCAATCTAGACACTCTTTTCCGCAAATGCTTTTAACGGAAAAACTTTTCCGTTAAAAGCATTTGCGGAAAATCATGCCAGTCTAGACGTAGCCAGATTGTACAGACTTATTGCCTCTGTACAAATCCATGGCACACCCATATCTAGAATACTATGTATAGATGTGCTCCAAAAAGATATCTTAGCATTGGAATAAGTTCAGAAAAGGGCAACCAAAGATGATTAGGGGGTTGGAATGAATGCTATATGAAGAGAAATTAAAAAGACTGGCACTTTTCAGCATAGAAAAGAGGAGACTGAGGGGAGATATGCTAGAGGTCATAAAGGGAATGGAGAAAGTGAATAAGGAAAAGTTATTTACTTGTTCCCATTACATAAGAACTAGGGGTCACCAAATGAAATGAATAGGCAGCAGGTTTAAAACAAACAAAAGGAAGTTTTTCCTCATGCAGTGCAATCTACTTGTAGAACTCCTTGCTGTGGTGAAGGCCAGGAATTGAAGAGGGTTCAAAAAAGAGCTGGAGGATAAATTTATCAATGGCTGTTAGCCAGGATGGGCAGGAATGGTGCCCCTAGCCTCTGTCAGAAGCTGGGAATGTGCGACAAGGGTGAAATCACTTGAAGATTCCCTGTTCTGTTCATTCCCTCTGGGGCACCTGGCGTTGGCCACTGTCAGAAGACCGGATACAGGGCTAGATGGATCTTTGGTCTGACCCAGTGTGACCGTTCTTAGGTTCTTATACAGCCCACTTTACCCCAATCATCACTGTGTGAGCTGGGGGGCGGGGGGGCTGTGGCTGTAGATTAGCAGATCATCCCTCCCCTAAGAGGGTTCTGTCTGGGAGAGGAGAGGGTGGCCTGAGCTGGGCAGAGGCTGCCCCCTAAAAGATAGGACACCCCTGTGGCTGTCCCCTTGGGCCAGCCCTAGAGATGCTGTCCACTGCAAGCTGTCAGGAGAGACAGATGCTCCAAGTCTCCCACAGCCCTGGCCACTCCTACCCCCCTACATGCTCCCTGCTATGGAGCAGGTTGGAGGACAGCTGCATATAGGGTTGCCAGTTGTCCGGTTTTCGCCCGGACTGTCCATTATTTGGGTCCCCCGTTTGGTAAAAAAACCCCAGAAAGTACTGGATATGTGAAATGTCCAGTATTTCCTGTTTCCTTCGGATGGAAGCCCAGCGGGTACAATTTTCCCCTGCCAAGTTTGGCAGGGGTTGTGGGAGTAAAACCGTGGGGCCATTTAAAGACACAGCCCTTTTTTTTTTTGTTTAACAACTGTGGTCTCCCCCCCTTTTTTTTCTCAACAGAATATTTTCCTGGTGTTTTTTTGGGGGGGGGAGGAGGGGTGTGTTCAGTATTTTTGTTAAACCATCTGGCAACCCTAGCTGCTCAGGCACAGGCTAACCCCAGCTCTGAATGCGGGAGATGCCACGTCAGGCCTGACCCACAGCCCACTAGGCTCCATGGGCTGTGGATTGGGCTCCTAACAAATGACAACCACTTACGTCTGCATGGTGGGTTTGGCTTGGTGCCGTCGCTGCCGTCGCTGCCGCTAGGGGGTCCTGTCCGGGCAGTAACAAGCACAGGTGAGATCACAACGTTACAGTCCTTCCAGAGCCATCCCCAACAGGAAATTCACCCTCCTTCAGTGAGACAGAAGTGAGCAACCACAGAGCAGTGTCCACCCGAGGGACCCCCTCCCTGCCAGCCTCCCCCTCCCCCCGTGTGACCCTGGGGGGAAGCACATATTGGCTTTTCCGGGCCTGACCCCAGCCAGCGGCAGCCTCTCCCAGTGCTGGGTGCCCGCAGCCCCTCACCTGTGACACGGAGATGCCAAGGGATGCTGAGGCCCGAGGCCTTGGTCTGGCTGAGGTGGAGCGTGCGCTCGTACCTGCAGGCGTAGTGCCCTGCGCTCTGCACGGAGAGGTTCAAGGTGAGCTTGGCAAAGAACTGGCCCCGGCTGGTCAGCTGCTTGGCCAGCACCACCCCGTCCTTGCAGAAGAATATGGTGGAGGCAGCAGAGGAGGAAAGAATGATGCACTGGGCCACGGCCAGGCCCCCCTGCCGGGCGGAGGAGACGTTCATGATCAGCATAGGAGCGGGAAGTTCACCTGCAAGCATAGATGTGGGCTGAGTACCAGGGGCCGTGAGGCCCAGGGTGACCCAGACCTGGCGAGTCAGGCCTGCCTGGGCCCCACGGAGCTGCTGAAGAGAACAGGACTAGCCAGGTCAGGCTGCGGCCTGATAAACACCCGGCCTCATGAGGGCGCTGAGAAAACTCCCTTTGAGAACAACGACAGAGCAGAAGACCCCAACTTGCAGCCCCCTCCCCAAGATGCCCCTCAGTCCTGACCCACAGTCCCCCTACGCAACCATGCATCTCACTCCTGACCGCAGCCCCGCTCCCGCAATGACGCACCTCACCCTCAACTCGCAGCCCCCTACTGCCAGACGATGGCCCCCATTCCCGACCTGCAGATCCACTCTCCAACAATATGTAAGCAGGGGAATGGTCCCGCTATTGTGAGGAACTTTCCCGGCTTCTATACCACCCCGGTGAAATGGACCAGAGAAAGGATCTGAGTCCCCACTCCCACTTCCTTTACCCCACGGCCTCCCTGATCCTGAGGGCTCCCCCTCCACTCTCCTGAGTAGCAGAGTCCTCGAAACCCCAACAAGGCTGGGCCCAGGTTTCCTGGGGCTTAATCCCCGACCTTGTAGTCACTAGGGGCAGGAGTTAGGGTGTCCCCACTCCGAGGTGCTCTCCTCACACTGTATGCTTTCTTGGCCCAGTGATCATTTCATAAGGTTCAAAGCAAATACAATTTATTAAACATCAAGGCTACGTCTACACTGGCCCCTTTTCCGAAAGGGGCATGCTAATTTTCAACTTCGTAATAGGGAAATCCGCAGGGGATTTAAATATCCCCCACGGGATTTAAATAAAGATGTCCGCCGCTTTTTTCCGGCTTGGGGAAAAGCCGGAAAAAAGCGTCTAGACTGGCCCGATCCTCCGGAATAAAGCCCTTTTCCGGAGGATCTCTTATTCCTACTTTGAAGTAGGAATAAGAGATCCTCCGGAAAAGGGCTTTATTCCGGAGGATCGGGCCAGTCTAGACGCTTTTTTCCGGCTTTTCTACAAGCCGGAATAAAGCGGCAGACATCTTTATTTAAATCCCGCGCGGATTTCCCTATTACGAAGTTGAAAATTAGCATGCCCCTTTCGGAAAAGGGGCCAGTGTAGATGTAGCCCAACTGATTAAAGAGAAAAGAATAAGAAAAAATGAGAATGGTTAAATGAGAACACACAGCCCTGCTCTGTGGCACGGGGATGTTAAAACAGCAGCCTGCAGAGTGTCAGGACAGGCCACAGTCTCTTCCTTAGAGGCTCCTTAGAGGTCCTGGATGTGCTGCAGGGGGGCTGCAGGCTGGACACGCTTGCTCTGGCAGTGACCACACGTCCTCAAGCTCTAAGTGGCCAGACTCCTCTCCCAGTCTGGCCTGCCGGGCCTCTTGGTTGGTGATATCTCCCTGCCCAGAGCCTCTCCCCGCACTTTGCTGGTCCCAGCTGCTCACCACACCCAGCTGCAGGCTCTGTTGCTTTGCCAGTCTCCAGCTCCTTGCGTTGCTTCTCTGTCCCTTTTGACTCTCTGAGCACTGCCAGTCTGCTGCTCAACACAGGGGCTGCGCTCCTTGAGCTGTGTGTGCCTGACTCTGCTGCTGCAAAACTGCCCCTCAGCACAGCTTGCACTCCTTGGACTATGTGCCTGGCTCTGTTGCTGCAAAACTGCCCCTCAGCACAGCTCGCAGTCCTTGGGCTGTATGTGCCTGGCTCTGTTGCTGCAGGACTGCTTCTCCACACTGCTTGCTCTTCTTAGCTGTCTCTCAGCTCTCTCCTTGCTCAGAGAGACCCAGGAAAATCCCAGCTCACAGGAGGACGGGGCCTGGCCTCTCACTTTCCTCACTGGCCTGTCCAACCTGTCAATCAGGCTGAGCTGGAGTGTTGGCTGCTTTCCATTGTCTCTGGGGTCTGTTAGTCTCAGGGCCCTTATTTCTCATGGACCCTTCCCCTTTTGACACTGGGAGCTGGTGAACCAAAAACTCCCACAGAGTTTTAGTAAGGGGCTAACAGTCCCCTTACAAATATTGCTCCTGGCAGCCGGGATTCAATCCCAGAGCCAGAGACACAGAGACAGAAGGGACTGGGAAGTCAGAGAGTCGACCCAAACACAGATCTAACCTGCATGACTCTCCAGGAGAAACACAGCCTCACAGTGAGGGGAAACTGAGGCAGGGAGCACTAGCCGTACAATGAATGGCCAGCAGGGGGCACTGCATGGCAGATGTATCCTGTGGCAGACACGTGCTCTTGAGAGGAGACTCACAGAGGCTAGGGCATGTTCAGTCAGTGCAGCAGCTCAGTGTATTTGGGTCCTGGAAAGGTTGCTCCAAAACCCTCCTTTGAACGTCTAAGCTCGATAAAAATCAGGGGACAAAATTGTCACCTTCTTCATGACTTCTCCCATTTCTCAATCCACTCCAGAGCACGCCTGGTTGTTTTGATTAGAAAAGAAACACAGAAGGAAGTGAAGGAACGAATGTTGCAACCCTTCATCTGCTGTTGTGAAACTGTCTGTGGTGATTAATCATTGAATAAATACTTTGGCAGAACGTGGCCCTGTTCATTTGGGGAACTAACATAAATATGGGACAACCCAGAACAGTGAAACCCGTAAAGCCAGTTACAGTTTGATGCAGTGCCTGCTTCTAGGCATGCATCAGTTTTTTCCTCCCCTAGGCTGATTTATGTCCACTTTGTCTCCCAAATACATTGGGTCAGCCTCTCTCCTTAACCTGCTCAGTTTGATTAAGTGTTTATCATCTGGCATTGTGACCGGCTTTATTTAATGAGCGATGAATAGGATATTTAGCTGGAATCATGCACAGGACTTTTCCACCCCATTTAATTCACTCTGGGGCTTGAACCCTTTTGATTTCCTGCCTTCTCTTTCATACTCACCAGGGGAGTTGCAAAACTCTTGGCTTGCGACCACAGCACCTGGACCAAATGGCAAAAGATGGAGGGAAGAGAGAGCATTTTAAAACATAAAGATTAACTGCACTGGGCCCATGCTCTCTGGGAGGGATGCACAGACCCTTAACAGGACAGAAGCTTTAAAACCAGGAGATTCAACATTACAGCTCTAAGAAGCAAAGGTCTGTTTTTAGGAACTTGTACATTTGTTGAAGTTTTGGAAATAGGAGACTTTTTCAAGCAATCAGCATTGGTTTTGGAGCTGGATGGGGAAATGCGCACTAAGGGGATTTTTTTTTATGCAATTTCCCCTCCCCCTTCCTGTCCTAGTCTGTAATTCAGAATCTTGGAAATAGGAACATTTCATACAATATTGGTTAAAATGGAAGGGAAATGTGGAAACTTGCTTTTTTTTTTCATTTTTATATTTTAATTTTAAAATTGCTTTTTGAATTCAAACCTGCTCTACTTACCTTGTGTTCATGGGTTAATTCATGTTTCTAAAACATGGGCTAACAAAGAGGACCTGAGACAGCTCTCGCTCTGAGGCCTGGGCAAAAGATGGCTGCTTTGGTTTGGATGTTTTGACATTTGCTTGAGTCAAACCAAAAATGAAATGTTTTGAAATGTTTGGCAAATAAAAACAACAGAAAAATATCATAGGAAAAGGTTTGTTTTGAGTATTTGGTTTCTTTAAAAAGTTAATTAAAAGAAACAAGAAAAATCATTTCATGTTTAAAAAATGGAAACATTTCACTTCAAAAATGTGAAAAGGAAACTTCTAAAATCTTTTATTTTTAGGTTTTTTTTCATACTGAAGCCATTTGGCAAAATTGGCACAATTTGTGAAATGTTCTGAGGTCACTGAATCTGCAGTTTTCACCCCCAAAGAGTCTTTGGCCAGGTCAATGCTGTCAGAGAAAATTGTTGCAACATACGCAACTTCAGCTACGTGAAGTACATAGCTGGAGTCGACATGCATCGATTTTCAGGGGTGTCCTTACAGCATGAGGTCAGTTGGAGAAACACTCCTGTTGACGTCCCCTACCATTCCGGGGTTGACGTGGGTGTCCTCAGCGTTTGATTGAGTCGATCCTTACCAGACCTGCTATATCAAAAGCTGGAAGATTGATCTCCTAAGTAATGCTCTTCCCAGAAGTATAGACATGGCCTTGGTTGAAACATTTAATTCATAGACTCATAGACTCATAGACTTTAATGTCAGAAGGGACCATTATGATCATCTAGTCTGACCCCCTGCACAGTACAGGCCACAGAATCTCACCTACCCCTCCTAGAATAATCCTCTCACCTATAGCTCAGATATTGAAGCCTTCAAATACTTTGAAGACCACAAGATGCAGAGAATCCTCCAGCTGTGATCTGTACCCCATGCTCCAGAGGAAGGCGAAAAACCTCCAGGGCCTCTGCCAATCTACCCTGGAGGAAAATTCCTTCCTGACCCCCAGGGATATGATTAAAAAGCTACAAATGTGGAACTTACAATATGGATATTTACAAGGGGGAGTTAATGTCTCCAATGGACTTTAAGACTCTGAGGCCATAGGAAGAATAACATGAGATTTAAGGTATGTCTACACTGCAATAAAGGGCACGGGTCAGCATAGGTCAGCTGAATGAGGCCCATGGGTCTCTGGCTGTGGAGCTAGAAAACTGCAGCATGGACTTTCAGGCTTGGACTCTGAGACTCCATGATTGTGGAGCTCTGAGACTCCATGATCCCAGATCTCAGGTTCAAGCCTAAATCTGAAAATCGACTCTGTAGTTTTATTGCCCAGCAAGCCCAAATCAGCTGACGTGTGCCGGCTATGGCCATGCGGTGAGTCTTTTATGCAGACCTCCCTGAATGGACTGCAGCGGGCCTGGGGTCAGGCTGTCAGGTGCATATGATAAAACGACGAGGTATTACAAAAAGCAGCTGCCAGGGCATGTCAAAGGGTCATTACGGATTCAGGCCAATCTCTACACCTTCTACAGCTACAATGATAATTGATGCTGGCACTGAGGACTCTGAGGCCCTGCAGGGTCCTGAAATGACTTTGGAATCATCATAAAAAAAGTAAACTGGATTCAGTCTAGTTTTAGTGTTAAGTGTTAGTGTTTGTAATGATCTAGGTGCCTGCCATGCACTGCCCATAGTGAAATGCAGTGTTATAAGTTAACTTACTGTATACCAGGGGTGGGGAACCTTTTTTGGGTCAGGGGCCACTGACTTACAGAAAAATCAGTCGGGGGCAACACAAAAGTGAGAAGCAAAAATACCCCCACACCTCCCAGATGTGGTCCCTGACTGAGAAGCAGAAAGACATTGCTCACCAGAACCAAGTAGATTTTTGTGGGCTCTAGGGAAGGGCCAAAAATGGGGGTTCAGTGTGTGGGAGGGGGCTGCTGGGAAGCCAGCTTGTGATGTGGGGTCTGGATGGGAGAAAGGGTGCAGGAACAGGAACAGGATGTCAATTGGGAATGGGGGGTCTGGGAGGGAGGAACGGTGCAGGAGTGGAGCACCAGTGCCAACTCCCCAATGCTAGGAGGGGAGCCCTGAGACTCAAGGGGCTGGATCCAGGCAAGTTGGGGACTGAATTCCACTTCTGGGCCATAGATTCCCTACCCCAGCTGTATAGAAACTCTACCTGTTTACACCTAAGTCAGGGGTAGGCCACAAAATGGTGGTGGTTTGCCTGGGTTAACCCCTGGCAAGCCACCACTGCTCTATTTATCTGCTCCTCTGCAGTGCCCATTGGCTGTGGATTGCCATTCCCAGCCAATTGGAGCTGTGGGAAATGGCGCAGACTGAGAAACTGCTTCCCGCAACTCCCATTGGCCAGGAACAGCAATTTGCAGCCAATGGGAGCTGTGGGAAATGGCGCAGACTGAGAAACTGCTTCCCGCAACTCCCATTGGCCAGGAACAGCAATTTGCAGCCAATGGGAGCTGTGGGAAGTGGCGCAGACTGAGAAACTGCTTCCCGCAGCTCCCATTGGCCAGGAACGGCAATTTGCAGCCAATGGAAGCTACAATTTTATTGTATTCTAATTCTTTGACAATTAGTATTTCACGGGTAAATTACAATGCTCAGTTAAGCAGAATGTTTGATTAACCAGCACTACCCCCTTTCCCTCAATGCTCCGGATAATAGAGCTTTTACTGGACAAAGCAATTCCCCCCATTGATCCTTTGCGAAACCCAGAGCGAAACTTTGGTAACAACATTCCCCCTGCCTGATGACATCCTGCGCTATTGCTGGCCAGCCGGCTCTGAGAATCTTGCCACAGGTGCTAGGCAGCCAACCCAAACCCTGCCCTTTCTGGCCCCAGAGCAGCGGATTGTTACAAACCTCTTCTCGGGGTCAAATATTCTCTTTGCCCGGCCTAGGAAAGTTGTACCAGGAAGGTATACCCAGCACCTCACCCCTCCTGCACCATGTGATCCCAGTTACCCATCTCTGCATCACAACCACCCCTGCTGTCCCCCACTTGTGATGGTTGCTGTCTCTCAGGCTGGTCCCCATGTCTGCCTTGGCAAGGCAGATCCATAAGCCGGCCTCTCCCCCCGCTTCCCACAGCCCAGAGACCCTTCCCCCAGCCCGTGGGCAGGGAGCTCTCCCCAACTCACAGAGCGGCCACAGCAGGATCATGGGGAGCAGGAGTCAGTGACCAAGCTGAGGACCCTGCAGCAGCGTCTGGGCCTCTGAGGAGAACCCACCATGTCTCTGTCACTCAAGTTCCCTTCCTTCTTACCATGGGACGGGGAGCAGAGAAACCGGGTGGGCTGAGGGCTCTTGGAGCATGCCTGGCAGCAGCCCTGATGTTTGTGTGGCCTGGGGGAAGATCCCCCGTTGAGGTGACATTGAAAACGCCTCACACCCACGTCACTTGAGGGAGCCAGGCCAGCTGTTGGGCCTGGCAATGTGAGACATGAGAGGCAAACTTCCAGCCACCCCCACTGTGTCACCTTCTTTCCAACTGTTGCCACCTTAGCCCCAGACGTTTGCTAATGGAGGTTTCTCTGAGAGCCCCAGCTGAGATGTGGGGCTCCCCGAGGTCAGATTTCCTTATAAGATAACCAGAAATAAGCCTCTAAGCCTTCTGGCTGTTGAGAAAATCCCCAAAGCCAGGCCCAAGCGAGAGCCTAAAGGCTCCCACCCTAAAGGGCAGAGAAAAAGCACTGAAGCCTGAAAATGTTAAAATCCCTCTTGATTTTCAAACTGATCTCATGAACTTTCGGGGCCCGATTCATGAATTTTCAGCGGGTGGCCTTGGCCGCACTGGATTTGCCAGGCTGTGATAGATCTAGGGAATTGAGATCGGGACAACGGGGTCTGTAAGAAATCATAGAATCCTAGGGCTGGAAGAGACCTCAGGAGTCATCAAGTCCAGCCCCAATTAAATCATCCCAGCCAGGGCTTTGTCAAGCCAAGACTTAAAAACCTTCAGGGATGGAGATTCTACCACCTCCTTAGGGAACCCATTCCAGTGCTTCACCACCCTCCTAGTGAAATAGTTTTTCCTAATATCCAACCTAGACCTCTCCCACCACAACTTGAGACCATTGCTCCTTGTTCTGCCATGTGTCACTACTGAGAACAGCCTCTCTCCATCCTCTTTGGAACCCCCCTTCAGGGAGTTGAAGGCTGCTATTAAATCTCCCACTATTTGATCTGAGGAAGTGGGTCTGGCCCACGAAAGCTCATCTTGTTAGTCTTTAAAGTGCTACATTGTCCTGCATTTTACTTCAACTACCCCAGACTAACACGGCTACATTTCTATCATCAAATCTCCCCTCACTCTTCTATTCAGCAGACTAAACAAGCCCAAATCCCTCAGCCTCTCCTCATAGGTCATGCGCTCCAGCCCTCTAATTATTTTGGTGATCTTCTGCTGGACCCTCTCCACATCCATTCTGTAGTGGGGGGCCCAGAATTAGATACAATACTCCAGATGTAGCCTCTCCAATGCCAAACAAGGGGAATAATCACTTCTCTAAATCTGCTGGAAACGCTCTTCCCAATGTACCCTAATATGCCATTACCTTTCTTGGCTTCAATGGCACACTGTTGACTCCTAGCAGACTTCTCATCCACTGTAACCCCCAGGTCCTTTTCCGCAGAACTGCTACTTAGCCAGTTGGTTCACAGCCTGTAACAATGCTTGGGATTCTCGTTGAACCTCATCAGATTTCTTTTGGCTCAGTCCTCCAATCTGTCTAAGTAACTCTGGACCCTATCGCTGCCCTCCAGTGTATCTAGCTCTCCTCCTAGCTTAGTGTCATCTGCAAACTTGCTGAGGGTCCAATCCATCCCCTCATCCAGGTCATTAATAAAGATGTTGAACAAAACCGGCTCCAGAACCAACCCCTGGAGACAGCAGCCAAGTGCTTGGGGAGCTGCCCAGCATCCTGCTCTAATCCACAAGGCCCCACTCCCCTCTTAGGACTGGGGAGACAACCTAAGAGTCCTGGCTCCCAGCCCCCCCACTCTAATCCAGTGGTCCCCAACCTTTTGGAGCAGCCAGGCACCTGGGGGCAGGGCCGCTCATGCGCCGTGTACCCAGGGATGATGACCCCATGTGCCGCACGTCTGGGCATGGGGCCGCACATTCACCATGCGCCCGGGGCCGGCGCCCCCCATAGCTGCGCACCTGGGGCCGGCGCTCCCCATGTGCCACGCGCCCGGGGGCAGGGCCGCCTGGGAGTAGGGCCACCCATGCACCCGGGGCTGGTGCTGCACATGCGCCGCGTACCCGGAACCGGCACCATGCATGCGCCACGTGCCTGGGGTGGGGCCGGCCTCGAGCACTTGGTGAGCACATGTAAATGCCCCGGCGGGCACCATGGTGCTCATGGGCATCGCATTGGGGACCACTGCTCTAATCTATTAGACTTCAGTCCCCACTCAGAGCAGGGGCCTAGGCTCCAGGATTCCTGGCTGCCAGCCCTCCTCCTTGAACGGCTTAGACTCCACCTCTCCCGGAGCCAGGGACAGACCGAGGCATCCTGCCTCCAGGCAATGTTCCCTCTACATTTCTCCATCCATGTGCTGAATACATTTTGTTATGTGCACTGAGGCATGTGCAGATGTGCACCACCAGTAGAAACACATGCTGCCAGCTGTGGGAGGCTGTGGGCATGGGGGCTAATCAGCTGGACAGCTCTTAAATCTCTTCAGGGTGGCCGCCCAAATGCTCAGCTTACAGGGAACTCTGCTCGCAGGGAAACATTACATGTAGTTTGCCAACGGCTCTGGTTTAAAGGTATCAGGGCAGCAGAGTAAAAAGTCCCAGAGGGGGAGCCGTGTTATTCTGTCACTTTGCAAACTACAAGCGGACGCCACTTTATAGGGCTTTCTAAATCCCTGACCCGTCAAAAAGGATACTCACCTCTGAGCCAGCCCAGCAGGGCGAGCAGCGCTGGGTTCCCAAACACTTGTCCCCTGGCAACCATCTCCAGAGCCTGGCTGTGAGCTGTGTGATCCAGCTCAGGAGGAAAGGGGAAGTGAGAGACAGGTCTGAGCTTTATTCAGTCTGTGGGTTTCACTTTGCAGCTTCGTTTCCGGCAAGAGAGGACATGGGCCGGGCAGCAGACAGAAGAAGGGGCAAGAGCTGGTGATTGCACAGAGCCCGGGGCGGGACAGACAGACACAAACTGAGATCCCATGGCTAAAAGCTGTATCTAGCCGGACCCACACTAGACAAATGTTTCACAGGGAGGGGAGCTACCCAACGAATGACTGACCCAGTTATGTGCCTGATCCGCCATCATGCGGGGTCCTTAACTCTCATCCTGGTGTCCCTTCTTACAAATCTTCCTCTAGCTCAGAGAGAAATGGCTGAGTTAATGGGGGCAATTCTCTGGCCTGGTGTGGGCAGGTCACAATGGTCCTTTCGAATCCATGAACTCTGCCCTGGGTGCAGGATTGTGCCCTCACATCCCAGCTTTTCAATTCTTCTATTGCTGCCGGCTGCCGAGATGGCTGTGAAAATGCAGCCTGAGTTAACCTCAGTGCAGAACTGTCTGTTGGAGTCTGCAGAAAGCCTGACACGACAGCTCTGAGGTGAGGGAACTGCCCCTTTATCTCAGTCAGGGGCCAGTGGACAGTTCTCTGGCCACATAAGGTGGCATTTTCTCAAGCTGCAACGGGAATTCTCATCTGGAATTTTTCCAAGGTGCAAAGTGAGCTAGTGTGTCAGGCTTTCGGCAAACTCAGGCACAGTCTGCATTGACGTTAGACACACATTGGTCAGGGATGCTCTAGATGGTGCTTGGTCCTGCTGTGAGTGTAGGGGATGGGATTGGATGATCCCTGAGGGCCCTTAAAGGTCTAGTGTTCTATGATTCTATGATTTTTCTGCAGCCACGTGCACAAAACATGGTGTTTACTCATCCTCCTGCCCTGTGTGGACCTGCCTCTTTTCCCACAAAGAGAGTTCATTGGGTTCCAGCACATGCTCCCTGTGCTGCTCCAGAGAGTTTGGCAAGGGGGATAGGGCTCCCAGAACCAACCCTGGAATTAGACTCACTGGGGTCCAGGACAGAAACTAAGAAATGGCCACCCACCCTGTCTCCTGGCACCAAAGCCCACGCCGTGCCAGGAAAGAAGCTGCCTGGTGTCACCCCTTGATCCACTCTGCCCCCTTCTCCCCTCCCCCGCTGAATGTTCCTCCCCACACCCCAGATAGTGCACGCCTCAGTGCATAAACCTCTGCGTCAATGTGGTCTATTTCTACTTGCAGAGGTTAATATTTGCATTGCATTTGCCCACAGTGACTCTGCAGATAGGATGTCACTTAGTTTTGCAGGGCTGCACTGGGCCCTATGCAATTGTCCTCTTGGCTCTGGTCAGTGCGAGGCTGTGTGTGTGTGTGGGGGGGGGGGGGGGGCCTGCCTGCCACATTTCCTGGTTCCCACAAATTTGGGCTGGGGGGGTTTCCATCCTGCTCTGGCAGGGAGCGCAGGCTGCTGACGGTGTGGTTAGGTTCTGCTGTAACTTCCTTTGCCTCACCACTGAATGAATATGCTTGACCAGATCTGAAAGCGAGGAGAGAGGGGGGGCAGGGCTCTTGCACTCACACTGATTTTCTGAGCTGGGAGAAACCGTGCAAGGGATGGTGAAGCCTAGAGGTCAGAGCTGGGACAGTCGGGCTTAGGCTATGTCTACACTGGGGCGATCTTGCGCCAGAAGTATGCCAATGAGGCTAAGCGTGGAATATCGCTGAGTCTCATTTGCATATCCAATGAGCCACCATTTTTGCGGAAGAGGCTCTTGCGCCAGAAGGAGCATCTACACTACCCCTTCTTGAGCAAGAAAACCTCTCTTGTGCAATGCCGTTATTCCTGAAAATAATCAGCTGGAGAGAGTTCCAAGCCCTGGAGTGGTGGCATGAACTAGATACTTCTTACTGAATGAGGAGACTCATATAATGGGTGCGATGGCCCTGCCATGCCTTATGAGAATTGCCTTGTGAATATGAATATGCATAACTCTAGGAGACTTAATGCAAAATACCTCCGCAATTTTAACGTTACAATCTGTATATCCTGTTTTTTTGGGTGTATGTATCATTCTTGCATATGGAGTTCGAAATATGAAGTGTGAGTCTGTTTATAGTCCTAAATGTGCTAATGAGAGCCATCACTGGTGCCCCGGAAACCGAATGGCTCAGTGATCAGTTCCACGACCTATAAACAGCCTTGTTTGTCCTGTGAGTCCAAAGAGTGGTTGGCCCTAGGAAAACAGGTGACCATGCCACCTGGTATTGTAATCCATCTTGGTATCCATCTATGGTAATTTTCCATAGGGATGGGAGATGCAAAACAAAAGATTTCTGCCCTGGGACAGACTTTGTCTTCAGCTGGCTTTTGAAACTGCCTGGCCCCCTCTAAAAGGATACAATAGGACTTTGATGAATACTGTAGACCCAAATCAGAGCAAAAGATGCACTCTGATTTGAAGCTTATCCCTGAAATGAGAACAGCTGTTTAGGATAAGAATTTTCATATAACACGTTTAATAGTGAATTAGAACTAGCTATGTGTTTCCTTATTCATTTTAATTTAGTAACTCACTGTGAGCTGAGTGTTTTCACTTGCAATCCCTTCCATTCTATTGTTTGAAATTAATAAAAACACTGTTGTTTATTATCAGGCCCAGTGTAAATAATTGTTGGGGGAGGGAGGCGAGGGAGCAGCCACTGCATCTCTCTCTTTCACTGATAAAGAGGGAGGACCATATGAGCTTTCTCCGTGTAAAAGTTTTACACACAGTAAAATAGATTTATTTGGAGTTTAGCCCTGTTTGTGGATTGGATTCCTGGGTGCAGATTGAATTCCTTAGGGCTGAACCCTCTCAAAGCTGAACTGATTCAGCATCTGTGCTCCTCTACAGGGGAGTGGCAACCCCAATTCTGTGCCTTGTCTTTGGGAGATAGGTTGGTGGAGAGCCCCAGAGAGCAGGAAGGTGGGTGTCAGTGACAGGGTCAGCACACCGGGGGTCAACGCAAGGGGACTTCTGTAATAGCACCACATCATAATGGGCATCACAGAAACTGGGTGAAATGTGGATAATCAATCCACATTATCAATAATCAATAGGACACAGTAATAGAAGGGTACAAAATCTATCAGCAGGACACAACAGGTCACGCTGGTGGGGGATGGCACTATATGTGAAAGAAAGTATAGACTCAAATGAAGTAAACATCTTAAATGAACCAAACTCTACCATAGAATCTCTATGGATAGAAATTCTATGTGCTAATAGAATCATAGAATACTAGAACTGGAAGGGACCTCAAGAGCTCATCAAATCCAGTCCTCTGCCCTCATGGCAGGACCAAGCACCATCTACATTATTCCTGATAGTTGTCTTTCTAATCTGATCTTAAGAATCTCCTAGGATAGAGATTTCCCAACCTCCCTAGGCAATTTATTCCAGTGCTTAACCACTTTGGGTATGTCTACACTACCACCCTAGTTTGAACTAGGGTGGTTAATGTAGGCAACCGGAGTTGCAGTTTGAATTTCCTGGGCTTCATTTGCATATTGCCGGGCGCCGCCATTTTTAAATGTCCGTTAGTTCAGACTCTGTGCCCGCAGCTACACGCGGCACGAACTAGGTAGTTCGGATTAGGCTTCCTATTCCAAACTACCTGTACTCCTCGTAGAACGAGGTGTACACGGATTAGGAAGCCTAATCCGAACTACCTAGTTCGTGCCGCTCTGAACTAGTGGACATTTAAAAATGGCGGCACCCGGCAACATGCAAATGAAGCCCGGGAAATTCAAATTGCAACTCCGGTTGCCTACATTAACCACTCTAGTTCGAACTAGGGTGGTAGTGTAGACATACCCTAAGACAGTTAGAAAGTTTTTCCTAAAGTTCAGTCTAAACCTCCCTTGCTTCAATTTAAGCCTGTTGTTTCTTGTCCTTTCATCAGAAGTCAAGGAGAACAATTTTTCTCTCTTCTTGTAGCACTCTTTTAGGTTCTTCCAACCTGTTATCATGTCCCCTCTCAGTCTTCTCTTTCTCCAGACTAAACAAATGCAGTTCTTTCAATCTTCCCTGATAGGTCATATTCTCTAGTCCTCTAATCATTTTTGTTGCTTTTTTCTGGACCCACTCCAGTTTCTTCACATCTTTACTGAAATGTCGTGTCAAGAACTGGACAAAATACTCCAGCTGAGGCCTAATCGTGCAGAGGAGAGCGGAAGAATGACTTCTCATGTCTTGGCTTACAACACTCCTTTTAATGCATCCCAGAATGATGTTTGGTTTTTTTTGCAACAGCATCAAACTATTGACTCATATTTAGCTTGTGGTCCACTGTGACCCCTAGATCCCTTTCTTGCTGTACTCCTCCCTAGACAGTCGCTTCCCATTCTGTACGTGTGAAACGGATTGTTCCATCCTAAGTGGAGGACCTTGCATTGGTCCTTATCTCATCATCATTGTCCTTCGTGCCCACTGGCGTATAGGGCAGCAGCAAAGGTCCTCCACTTCTGTCAGTCTCTGGCCAGCCCCTCAATAGTGCCCCAAGTATGATTCATGCTTTCACGTCAGTAGCTTCATTTCTGCTTTCACCACTGGCAGTCATACAAGTCACTATAAGTGACACTGGAAGGCCGTCACACACAGTTGAGAAGGCATGTTTTGTTGCTGTTTCCGTAACAAAACCTTTTTCTAGGTCAGGGTTGTTAGCCCTGAGCCAAACCCCCAATCCTGGAGGATCGGTGTGCATTCTTAGTCTGGCTCCTCCCCACTTGACCTTTCCTTCTTGGTTGAACCTATTAGGAGCACTAAGCTCCCACTGACATAGCTCCTGGGATCACAAGAACACACAAACTGCCCCACCCCGACAAGGTGCTTGCACAAGGGGCAGGTCCTTATTTACCCTCATCCTATTTACCGCTGACCATTTCTCCAGTTTGTTCAGAATTGAATTATAATCCTATTCTCCAAAACTCTTGCAACCCCTCTCAGCTTGGTATCATCCACACACTTTATAAATGTATTCTCTATGCCATTATCTAAATCACTGATGAAAATATTGAACAGAACCGGAACCCCACTTGTTCTGCCCTTCCTGCATGACTGTGAATTATTGATAACTCCTCTCTGAGTTGTCCAACCAATTATGCACCCGCATTATTGTAGCCAAATCTAGATTGTATTTCCCTATTTTATTGATCAGAAGATCACAAATGCCTTACTAAATTCTAGGTATATCACGTCCACCTCTTCCCCTTAATCCACAAGGCTTGTTATTCTATCAAAGACAGCTACCAGTTTGGTCTGACATGATTTGTTCTTTACAAATCCATTCTGACTTTTACTTATCACTTTATTATCTTCCAGATTTTTGCAAATGGATTCATTAAGTATTTGCTCTATTATCTTTCCTAGCACAAAAGTTAAGCTGACTGGTTGGTAGTTTCCTGGGTTGTCCTTATATTGTCCACTTAATTAGCCTCATTAACACGGGCCCTACAATGGACAGGCACTTCTTCTGCTATTATATATACCTTGGTTTCTGTTATTTTTACTCCAATTCATCTGATGAAGTGGATTTTACCCATGGAAGCTCATGATTCTCTGTATTTTTGTTAGTTTCTATGGTGCCACAGGACTACTTGTTTTTAAAGTTACAGATTAACATGCATACCCCTCTGAGACCTCTCAATATAGACATCCACTTTCACTTGTTCTAAGGGGTCAAGCACACACCTTACATTCTGCAGGTTTGTAGGGTCTTTTACCACTGAAAGACCCTTATACAGGAATATCTGACTTAATCACTATTTATTATCATCAAAAAGAGAATGCACACATTAAGCGTACAATGATAACCTCTCCCAAGAGGACAGATGAACTTTTCTTGATGGCCAGTCAGGGACATGTCCATCTTTGGGGCTCCAGTATCTATGCTATGTCATTGGCACAGGGTTTAGGTCCAGCATCTCTGAACTTGTGGCTGCATCCTGGAATTGGTTCCCAAAGAACTTCCTTTTGAACTCCAGTTTTAAAAATGAAACTTGAGTCCTGCTTAACTATACCTTAGTCAATCATTTTACTAACATTTTAGTAACCAATTCAAACATACTGTAACAGAATTATCTAACCCATCATATTCCGCTGTCTTAATTGACGTATACCTACCAAAATTAATTAGACAGCAGACGGAAACAATTAAAAACCAGACAGAGATCATACAAACAATAGGGAACCATAATGACAGAACAATAAATGAATGAGGATTTCACAACCCCAATTATTGATAAAGAGTTTTTTGCCAGATGAAATGCTGTGAAATGAAGTTTTCTTTAACCATCTTGAGACCAGTTTCTTAATCTGGTGACTGTGGGTGCCATTAGGACGGGGTTTCCTTCTTAACAGCCTGGTATGGCAGTATTTTAATGCAATTTCAATGGAATGTGAGTGTGCAACTTTTTGATTTTTAGCTAATGGCAGCTGCTCTTTTAATCTGACAGCAGACAAAGGCTTTAGGGTTTCCAATGTGGCTACAGGCCTTATAATATGGCTACAGAAAAAAAGGCCCTATCCTTACATGCTGCCATACGAGGAGAGATTATCAGGACTAGTATTTTCATCTTGGAAAAGAGACAACTAAGACGGAGCTATGATCGAGGTCTATAGAATCATGACTGGTGTGGAAAAAGTGAATAAAGAAGATGTATTTACATCTTCCCACAACACATGAGATAGAGGCCACCATATGAAATTAAGAGGCAGCAGGTTTAAAACAAACCCAAAGAAGTATTTGGTCATCACATAATGCAGAGTTTTCTTGATTTTTTTACCGGACAGGAGGCGAAAATACCGGACTGTCCGGGTCAATACCAAACACCTGGCAACGCTATTACTGACTCTCCTTCCCTCTGGTAAGGGTAAAATCCTAGTTTTTTATTATAAGCTGTACGTATATTTTAATGTATTATGGGGCGTCCATTTTGTTTTTCAAAATGGAAGTTTGGTCAGGTGATCATAAGTCTGACTGGTAAGGTTTTCCCGCCTTTTTTATGACAACTAGGGGTAAACGAGTTCCAGCTGGAACCAGAATCCCCTCAGGAATTCTATGGGGATGCCCTGTAAGGGGAGATCCTATGGGGTCTTGCAGGGATTTTCCTGCCACAGATTTTATAACAGGTCAGCAGTTAGACAGTTCGCTGCTGCCCATCCTAGTGTCAGGTTGCGCGGATCTTCCTTTCTAGGCCACCTAGACTCTAGACCAGCTAAGCCAATATGAAGACTCCACTCTATACCAGCAGGCATCATCTGTCCAGCAGCCTTGCCCATCATATACCACTACAGCTGTAGAAGAACCAGGCTATGTGAGATCTCCTCAGAGTTCCTCTCTTAAGGCTCCTCAGGAGCCAAGAGATCAAGGTCCTAAGCAACCAACTTGGGAACTTTCATAGAACTTTTCATAAAAAGAAGGTTTCTATGAAATTATCTATTTTTGTTTACTTTATCTTGTTCATATTTGTTATCTAGCCAAGGGTTCTTGTTTAATGGATCTTGGTTATATACCAAATAAGAGACTGACCACTGTACTTGTTAAAGTGATTTTATGTTGTTATAGTACTCTTTAATTACCTGTTCCATCCCCTATTTTCTAAACTTTCCCCCAAATAAACCTTTACCTGTTAGGGTTACATGCAATGAGTCTTTTCCATTGATTAGTAAAGGGGGAAGGGAGGCATAACACTAGTTAATAGATGCTGGAAGTCATAGAAAAGGACAGAAGATCTATTTTTGTTCTTTTTTTGTCCCCTGCAGCATTATCTTTTAAATCCTTTTGCTACATAACAGCTCCTCTCTCCCAGATCCCTGCCTCTCCCTGAAAAGAGTCTGAACATCAGGGAACTGTGAGGGACAAAAAAGCACCACTACATATGTCTTGGACTGATGCTGCAGAGAGCCACTTGCTGAAGTCTACATTTCTGCCACCGATCATTTGCTCTGGGTGCTAACAATAGGATGTGCCTTGGAGGAATATTTCCACCCAGGTCTCTCTTTAGGGCTTGGTATGTGAAATGTCAGGAATCATTTGGGTCAGATTTTCAGGTACAGGAATTTCAAATTGTCTGGAAACATTTTACTCTTATTTGGCTGATCATTTGGGTTACTTGTTTAAAAGCTTTCTTCTGCAAAAGGGCATACTTGGATCTAAGGGTATGTCTACACTAGCCCCCTAGTTCGAACTAGGGAGGCTAGTGAGGGCGACCAAAATTGCAAATGAAGCGTGGGATTTAAATATCCCTCAAACCCATGAGGTTTAACTGGTAATTCGAAGTAAGGGGTTTATTTTGGAATCACCCTTCTCTGTCGCGTGAACTGTAGGCAGTTCTTCTGGGCTAGTCAATTTCCAAAATGGCAACCGCCTGGGAACATGCTATTGAAGTGCGGGATATTTAAATCCCGCACTTCATTTGCAATTTCGGTTGCCCTCATTAGCCTCCCTAGTTCGAACTGGGGGCTAATGTAGACATACCCTAATTGAAATGGCTCCAGCAACCATTATGCCCCAGGGTGAGGTAAACGCAGCTTGCCACAGCACTCTGCACCAGTAGCCTCCCAGGAATTGAAATGGGGGGGGGGGTGTTCGAATTTATGCGGGGGGTGTCAGAGCCGATGAGGGGTGAGACCGTGAGGATGAGGATCGCACCATAGTTCACAAAACTGGGGGGGGGGGTGTTGGGGAAATTCGGGGGGGGTATACACTCCCTTGGGGGGGTGTAGGGAAATCCCTGCTCTGCATCTTATTGGGATATTATTGTATACAACATACGAGGCAAATATACGTTAAGGAGTCAGATGAGCCCCTAAAATCGAATGATGGATTGTCTCATTTAAAATCAGTAAGGCTCCTACTGCCAGAAATGACACATTTGGGGACAGATCCGGGTAAAAGCACTCTGAAGTGCATTTGTAAACAGTGAGAAATCCTCTGTCTTCCTCCTCCTCCTATACAGAAGCTTCATTAAGAAGCAACATGTTTGGTTACTTTCTCTGGTGATGCAGAACAGAGGAGCAAATGCTGCCCTCTAGTGTCCATTCTACAGCATAGCCGCCCCCTCTCAGCTGTCCCTCTCCCGCCCCAGTGCCCATTACAGTATACAATATCCACCCTTCCCCACCCCTCACCTCGCACTATCCCTCATGTCCATTATACAGTACAGCACCCTTATGACCAGGCCCCGGCCCCAAGAGTGGGATATTCACTGATAAATATGTAGATGCGCTTCAAAGCCACAGTGGAGCCCCTAGTCACCACAGTACCTCTCCAGACACATTTAAAGAGCTCTCAGTTTATTAATCTTTGTGCAGTGTCAGTATTGTAACCAATGAGGTTAATCCAAGGCATGATTATTGCTTGTAAATCCCAGAGTTTACTCAGTCACTGCTCATCCAGAAGATCCCTCTTTTACCCTCAATCCACGGAAAAGTCTCACTGCAGATCCCAGGCCAGAAGCTCTTCTAAAAAGTGCCCGGTTCCTCTGTCCTCAGAACTTGGTCTTAATGCTGCCTTCCCAGTTGCTTGGACCATACAGTGCCCCATAGGCCAGTGTCTGGTGTCTCGAGCCACCACTCCTGGTACCTACAGCCAGGTCCTGAAAGGTGTAGCTCTCTTTGCTCTCTCTTTGCTCTCTCTTTGCACACCTGCTGGAACTGGCATGGACATGCTGTGAGGGTCCTTAGCCCCGAATGGGCCTTTGAAGAGCCTTCACATGCCCAAAACCAAGTTTTACTTCCCACAATCCCAGCCCTCCAACCACAAGAATTCACCCCATTATTTGTCAGTTCTTGGGCAGAGCTACAGGTGTCCAGCGATAGCTCTGCCCTGTCAGAGCATTGAGTCCAGTAAAGCTCCGATTGGTGAACCCCAGGAAATGCAGTTGAAGTAAACACCTTTGCACCTCACCCCTGATTCCCAGGAGCTGGTGACAGCCACTGTGGGCCTGGGTTCCGCGCAAAGTCTGCATTCCCTGCCCTGGGTGCCCTTGTGTGAATGGTGGAGGTATTTGCTCAAGAAGCATGGCAGGGCTGGGAGGGGCTCTGAGGCCACAGGAAAGAACTGATGAGTGAAGGCCGAAGAGGGGTTTGTGCCTTGAGAGACCCAGTTTGCCCTTCACAGCGCTGCGGTTTGCAGGCTATGCAAATCACAGGGTTGTTCTCGGCACTGGGATTGTCAGCAGGAAGGTGGGGAATGGGAGTGCCCTGGGGCCTGCAGATGAGCCAGGGAACATCGAGCACTATGAGGAGTGGGTTGCTGGAAGCAGGGATGTAAATGTAGCAAAGTCAGAGTTCTTTGGGTGGGTCAGGCTCAGTCTCTGCATGGAGGGCAGGTCTGCCTGTAACTATTTGAGGAGCATGGATGTACTGGGAAATCACTCAACGAGGGCAGAGTTAAGGTTGTGTGGGCCTGTCCTTTCACTTGATTTCTTGGTTTTCTGAAGCCTGAGTTTGAAATACCTGAACTCAGCATGTTCTGGTTTTCAGACTGGTGAGTTTGGCTGGTCTCAGCATTCTGGAAGGGAGTCAGGTACCACAGGGCAGCCTAAATTTTATGCTAATAAAATGGTTTGTTGGTGTATGTGTGCCTGTGTGTGCGTGCACGCGCACGTGTGCGGTCAGGGCATAAATAATTGATTCTCCTATCCCTGGACCCATTGATAAGTGATGTTCACAAATCATGACCCTGCACCCGAGTGTCTCTATGGTCGATGAGAACGCGGTGCTTCCACGGACTCTGTTTCACTGCAACTTTCCCCCACAGACGCAGGGAGACAATGGCCGTGTATGTCTCACTGTAACACTTGATACCAGGTGACTCTTCGTGATACTCCTATGAAGTAGGCTGGGCAGAGAGAAGGCAAATCTCTTTATTAACTGCACATGAGCCAGCTCACATCTGCCTGCCACAGACCCCTTGGGGCTAAATGTTTCAAGAGACTCGGGCACCTAAATCTCACAGATAGCCAGGGGAGTTAGGCACGTCAATGCCTTAAAAATATGCCCCCTTACTCACCTAAGGTGAGAGCCTAAGAAAGACCCCAGCACTTCCCCCCATGTCAGCATGTCACTGGCTCAGCCACACCCCTGCAGGCACCCCTGCACGGTTCCTCTCCTACCCCCACTGTCAGGCTGGCAACAGAGACGTTCGGCGCAGTGTCTGAATCCTGGACACTCAGTCAATACAGGAGCCATTTGGGAACCACCTTTTAAACCCTTTCGATCCCCTGCGTTGGCACATCCCTTGGCCGAGTGTGCGCGTCAGCCAGCTGCCTGTGCAAATGGCTTGTGGCCGCCGGCCCTTCTGCACGCACAGTCGCCATGGGGATTTTATGCGCCGGCCTCCAAGGTGGAAACGTTGGCCAGGAAGGTTCTGCCGTAACTAGAGCAACGGGCTGTGACAGGAGGCCGCTGGCTGTGGAGAGTCTGAGCTTCCCCTGCAGCATCCACTGGCCCAAAGGCTGGTTCTCGCTGGCTGGTTCGCAGGCTCCGTCACTGTCTCCTTCCCCAGGCGCTGCGCAGGCTGCAGCGAGGGTGGGGCTCACGCAGGCTTGTGGGGCCTTGGGGATCCTGTGGGGAAGTGACAGGGAATCCCAGTGACTAGCTCTCATGCTACTGCCTCACCCCACAGCATCTGTCTGAGCACTGGACTCATTCCCCAGCACTGGGCGGGTGACAGCCCTGAGTGTCCAGTGTTAGCAGCCTGCCCCATATTTGCAGGGAGAGTTGGGATAGTTCCCTTCCTCTGAACCCCCCTGCTTAGATGCTGCTCCACAACAGGCTAAAACACTGGTCCTTGGGGTTATCAAATGCTGCAGCAGGGAAGGGAGCTTCAGGGGCTGGCAGGGAGGTTCCGGTGGGGGCGATGGAGACTTTGAATTGGCAGGTAGGTTGGGTTGGATCTTCCCCCACCGACCAGTCCCTGCACTGGCTTTGTGGGGGAACAACCCCCATCCCACATGGGCCCATTCACCGAGCGTTGCCCTTACCCAGTGCTATGGAGCCTGCCGGGTGTCCTGCGCTCGAGAGGTGCCCTTTCCTACGGCCGCGTAGGTCACTGCCTCGTTCCTGTCCACCATGGTCTGCTGGGACATCGATACAACACGGCCAGGGTTAGAGCCCTGCTGAACTAGCTGGGAAACCCTTTCCTTATGCAGACAGGCTGGCCGGGAATCCTGGTTCATGGATCCCATCCCAGACAGGACCATTGTGATCCCCTCATCTGACCCCCATGTGACATGGCCCACAGACGTCCCCACAGCAACTCCTGGGTCTGTCAGATGCACCCAATCCCGAGTTACAAACTATTAGTGCTGGAGAATCCGCCATGACCCTGGTGAATGGTGCCAGCGGTTAATTACTCTCCCCGTTAAACATTTACAGCCTGTTCCCAGGCGGAATGTGTCTCCTGGGGAGCACCAGGGTGGGAGCTGTGAACTAGCCCTTGGATGTGGCAACGGGGAGGGCATGGTCCCTCCTCAGAGCCGGGCAGGGGAGCGCTGTGTTCAGGTGAGTGCTGGAGGCCAGGTTAATGGGCTCAATGGGATGGACACAGATGCTTGGAGTCTCACATAGGACTGAGGACTCAGCCAGGGCTTCTGGGGACAAGACCTGCCATGGGTCACTCAGGGTAAACCCTTCTCCTTTCTTTTATTGAATTTATTTTGCCAGACCCCCAGCTGGTGCAAACCAGTGTCGCTCCATTGCGGTCACTGGGGTGAGGCCGATTTACACCCGTTGGGGATTTGGTTCATTTACGTCAATGGCGACTCAGCCGATTTACACCCCTGGAGGACCTGGCCCCATAGACTCCAGTGGAGCTCCAGTGACATGGAAGCAGTGGTAGTGACGGGGAATGAAGCCCAGACTCTCCAATTAATTCTCCCTGCATGCCAGGATGCTCCCTGTTTATCCCCTGGGACTTGGGTCACCCCACTGTGACCCTCACTCCTGGCCAGGCCAGAGCTGCTGACGCTGAGATGGGCCCAGGGGGGTCCCAGGGTTTATCTCTATCTCCTGCTGCCTGTTTCCATGGGAACGCTCTGCCCAGATGCGGCTTGCTCGGCCCTGTCTGTGCTGTGGGCACCGGCCGGGCGACTCACCACGTTGGCGCGGGTTCTGGTGACCTCGGCATCTGGGGAGAGAACTGAGGTCAGCGCATCCTCACCTGCTGGCCGCCACCCTGAGAGGACCTGCCCCACATCCGCCAGGGACACAGACCCATCCCTGTTCTTAGCCAGGCCCGCTGGGATCGGGCACCATCTGGCCAGTGTGAGCCCTAGCGGGCTGGTTGGGCTGATAATACCAGGTGCCCAGCCTAGTGATGGGGAGCAGGTAGAACTGGGAGTGGTCTCGGGGATCCTGGCTGCCTGCGGATAATGGGGCGATGCTCTGGCTGTTCCTGGCATGTGTCTCCTTGCTCCCCATGCAGGGAGGTGCCTGCCAGGACCCCTGCCTCTGTCCCACAGTTTGCAGCACAAGGAGCTGCCAGGGCTGCAGCCCATCTGGCCTCTGCCCACAACCAGCATCTCCTGTTACCCTGTCTGTGGCTGGGGGGAGGCAGCAGGGAGAACCATCCCCATCAGGGTAGGACTCTCTGGCTTGGATACTGAGGGACTCTTTAGGCCCTGGCACCCAGGACTGTGGCCCCTGCCAACAGATGGACAAACGGAGGAGCTGTCCCTGGTGCGGTTGCCAGAACAACAGGCTCTTACACTGGATCTGATCTTCCAGGGCCGGGCTGCTCTCATCTGGGCCGGGATCCCTGTGTGGAACGAGAATGTGTCAGTCCCATGTGCAGCACTGGGCGCCGGGATGAGCCCTCCTGCCATCCCCAGGCCGAGGGTAGTGGTGGGGTCAGGTCCCCAGGGCATTTGCATTGTGGGTAAAGGGGGGTACAGCCCAGGTCAGCTCCCCAGGGCAGAGCCCCCCTCAAGGCAGAAATAAGCCCCCCTCCCAGACCTGGGCATCACCTAGGGAGCCGCCTCAGCAGGGGCTGCAGCTCAGGGTGAGGTTCCCTCCTACCTGCGTGTCCTGCAGCGCGATACAACTACCGAGAGAAGGAAAAGAGCATTAGGGAAGCTCAGCGAGTGTCACACCCTGGTCTAGCTACCCCCAGAGTCCTGCAGCCCAAGGTCCACAGAGGTGAATGCAGGAGACAGCTGCCCAGAGACCTCAGTGCTGGTCAATCTCTGACCAGTCAGATCTCAACAAGGCTACAGCCTGTAGAGGTGCCCTTCACTGCATTTGAAATATAATGGATTTAAAAGTAGCCTTTTATCTACACCCAATACCAGAGGGAGACAGCTGAACTGGATTTCATTTACAAGTTTAACCCTATCAACTTGGGACCAAAGACAGATGTTAACTGGTTAACACTCTACAAAGGCTATTTACCCTACCTTTGATATTCACATTACCACATCAGATGCTATGAATGGGACACATCCATCTTGACTTAATTAGCTTCATAATGCTGGTCCTACAATTGACTGGTAATTGCTTTTGCTGTTATATATACCCTGGGTTCAGTAATTTCCACTTCAACTCATCTGAAGTGGAAAGTTCATAACCTAATATATTTGTTACTCTATAAGGTGCCACAGGACTGCTTGTTGTTTTTAATGCTACTTTTCAAGATTGAGATCTGGGGGTATGTCTACACTGTATCACTATTTCAGGATGCCTTTGGCATATTTCAGGATGCCTACCCCGTGTCTTTTGAACACATCCACTATTTCAAAATATAGCGGATGCGCTATTTCGCCATCCCTGTAAACCTGTGGCCCTGGGCCCCTGTGTCTCAAGCTAACACTCTCTTTTCCTGCTGCTGTCGTGGTTTTCTAGGCCTGGGACTCACTGTGGGACTCGCTGTCACGGCTGGCCTGGCTCTAGGGCTGCTGGGATGTATTCTGATAAAGACAGGTAGGTGCTGATGGTGGAGTACGAGGCTGGGATGGGCAGCTGTGCCCAGGCATCGCTCTGAAACAATTACAAGAAAGGTGGGAGGAGTAAGGGATGGGAGGAGTAAGGTGGGAGGAGTAAGCTCATTTTACGAGGAGTAAGGGATGATTTGAAATAGTGCTTTATTTTGAAATTTGGTGCTGTGTAGATGGTGCCAAATTTTGAAATAGCCTATTTCGAAATAGACTGAAAATAAGCTATGCAATTTGCTTAGCGCAAATTGCATGTCTTATTTTGAGTTTTGGGTGGTGTGTAGACACACCCTGGGAATCCTGAGGATAGTTCACTGAAAACATATGTTCACTGTGCAGCAGCAGTCAGAAAAGCTAACAGGATGTTGGGAACCATTAGGAGAGGGTTCGGTAATATGACCCAAAATACATAATGCCACTATAGAAATCCACGGCACACCCACTCCTAGAATGCTGCATGTAGTTCTGGCTGTCCTATCTTAAAAAGAAATATTAGCACTGGAAAAGGCGCGGAGGGCAACAAAATGATAAAGGGCAGGGAACAGTGTGTACAAGGAGAGGTTTAAAAGTGTGGGGCTTTTCAGCTTGGAAAAGAGATGACTAAGAGGGGATACGATGGAGATCTATGAACTCATGACTGGGGCAAAGAAAGTAAGTAGAATTTTATTTACCTCTTCAGATAACCCAAGAACCAGGGGCCATCTGATTAAATTAATAAGCAACAGATTTAAAGCAAACACAAAGAAGTACTTCATCTCACAACGCACAGTCAACCTGTGGAACTCCTTGCCAGCAGATGTTACAAAGGCCAAAAATATAATGGGATTCAGAAAGACCTAGATAAGTTCATGGAGGACAGATCCATTGAGGACGAGTCACTAGGTTAGTCAGGTTTGCAGCCCCATGCTCTGGGTGGCTCTAGACTGACTGCCAGAAGTAGGGTGGACAAGACGGGGTGGTCAATCACTAGCTGCCTTTTCTCAAGGTTGAGGAGAGACCTGCTGGGCCATGGGGTGAAGCCATCTCTGGGCTCCCTGGAAGGGGCAGAGCCTGAGACAGAAGGGCAGGACTGCATGTTAGATTTCCCCACCAAGCTCTTCAGTTCCACGTGGGGAACAGGCTGTCAGCAGCCCAGCCTGGTCTGTTAATTCTCACTGAAGTACCCACTGGTACTGGCCACTGCCGGATGACTGGACGCTGGACTAGATGGTCAGTGGTGTGACCCAGTCTGGCCTTTCTTGTAATTGTCTCAGAGCGATGCCTGGGCACAGCTGCCCATCCCAGCCTCGTACTCCACCATCAGCACCTACCTGTCTTTATCAGAATACATCCCAGCAGCCCGAGAGCCAGGCCAGCCGTGACAGCGAGTCCCACAGTGAGTCCCAGGCCTAGAAAACCACGACAGCAGCAGGAAAAGAGAGTGTTAGCTTGAGACACAGGGGCCCAGGGACAGAGGCAGGTGAACCTCAGTGCTTCCTTAACACAGAAGGAGAACACAAAAATGATCTAACTCCTGAGGCCATGGATCCAGGGCAGGGACACCCCCAAAAATCCTTTTACATCCCACCAAAACTGGGTGCATGCTGTGAAAAACTGGGGGTGACTTTAATACGATAGTTAATACAGGACGCCTCACCCAGTGAAACCTGCCTCTTGCCCTGTGGAGGGCAGGCAGCTGCCATAGAGCTACCCCTTGTGGCATAATGTGGCCCTGCAGATGCCTCACTCAGAACCACCTCTTGGGTCTTACAAGTCCTTTCTCCAAGGCTTGGACACATGATACAAGATTCCTACTCTATGGCATTTCGTTTATTAGATTTTATTTCCATGCATCAATTCATCCATCACTGGTTCTCCCTTGATTCAGGTTCCCCCAGGCCTCTCTCTGGGCCTATGGATTCTGCCCGTCACTTCCCTCTCAGGAGAGGAATATCACAGCCTCCTTCTGGGCTCTGAGCTGACAACTCAGGGGGAGTTCTCTCTTGGGGTCAGGTGTCCCTCTGCCTTCCTTCTGCTTGATATGGAGCCCAAATCCAGCCCTCACTCAGCTCCTCTGTGCTGACACTCTTTAACTCAGGCCAGCCATCCAGGTGACCAGATAGCAAGTGTGAAAAATCAGGACTATTTTTGTCAGGGGGAGGAGGGGATAGTTTCCTATGTAACCCAGAGGCACTGAGACCCCTGACAAGGGGCAGTGACGTGTGCTCTATAACCTTAGCTGAGAGCCAGCCTTCTGTTGACAGCCATTAGCCTTGCACTTATCTAAGACAAAAGCCCTAATATCGGAACAGTTCTAATAATATAGGGGTGTCAGGAACCCCACATCCATCCACTCCCTTTGTGGCTCCCCAGAGGGTTCTTTTATCCTGAGACCTGGACTGACACAGCCACATGGCTGACCTGGCACAGGACTGATCAGCTGTTTGTCAGCTCAGCGCGGCAGCCATGTAAATGTAAATGAAGCCGTGATCATTTAAATCGCGGCTTCATTTGCCTTTGCCTATGTGTCTAATCTACATGCCTCTGCCGACAGAGGCATGTAGTCTAGACACAGCCTTAGAGTTAAGCATGTGTGATACGGTTCGATTTATTTTAGATCCCAGGGAAACCAGGAACCTCCAGAGAAACTTAATCACTTTCTTATTCATTGCAAGCTTTAAGCAGTTAATGTAATTGTTTAAGTTTTACAAAGCTTAGAAACAAACAATTCTAATTTAAACATTAAATACTATAAATTATAAAACAATGAATACAGCACAAAACAATGCAAAAGCAATTAGTAGAATATTTATTATATTACAATAATTAAGCCTCGTTCACTTTTACTTCACCCATATGTAACCTACAATATCAGGCAGGAGGTTATGGTCCCTTTGATTCCCACCTGTCGGGATGCCAAGCACTGCTGCAGCTAGTGTGAAGGGTCTATTTACTTCTAGTTACAACGAGCAGGGTCTGTGAGTCAAACCTGTTCCCTACCTCCCATCGATTCTTCTTACTAAGTTGATTTTATAGCAAAGCAAGATTTGCTTTTGGTTATGATTATGTATTGTGTAAGATACCTAAAATGCCCCAAATCCTTATTTGGGGTACATCCTGCTACTCAGGATGTTACAAGAACTATGTGCGTAATTAACGGTTTTGTGGCTGTATCTGAAATTTTTGCTCATCAGAAACAGAAATACCAGTACAGGATTAATTGTTGTGTGTTCTTGACATGGTCTCGCTGTACCATGATGTAGCTGCATGATTATACAAAACATTCCTCCCTCTGAAAGCTTCTCCCCCAAACCTTGCCTGTGTGCTTACGTGCACCAGACTTGAGACTGGCCTCGTGTTTTGCTTTTTAGAGATCTGCACTGTGGTCAAGGCAGACATTATTGTCAAGGCAGGGCTGTGCAGGCTCCCCTGCAACATGTGAGTAATCCCCTTGATTTTAAAGGGATTATGTGCTTAAATCTAAGCAGGAGTTTAGGAGTTTTTCCAATCCACAGCCCCCAGCTGCACAGCCCCAATGGGACTGGAACCCCAGAGAAATCCGCCTTACTCTGCATAAAAGTTTTACATAGAGCAAGCTCATAAAGTTCACCCGCTATATCAGTGAAAGAGAGAGAGACCCAGCTTTTATTCCCCTTCAAGAAATTATTTACACTGAGTTCAATAATGAACAAAAAAGATTTTATTAAGTATAAAAATTAGGATTTCAGTGGCTACAGGTGATCACAGACAGATTAAAGGAAGCTGCTAAGCAAAATAAAACAAAACTCACCAGCTAAGCCTAATACACTTTGAAAAATTGTGCTTTTTTCTGACATGGGTCCAGCAGGCCCTCTCCAGCCCTGTCATTAGAGTTCTTTTGGTTCCTGGTGTTTTCATGTACTTTCATGCTTTGGGGTAGGAAGCAGTTTGTGAAGCCAGAGCTGAAGACCATCTTTGTTTGCTTTCCATTCCTTATATAGAAGGTGGGAAATCTTTGTTTAGTTTCCCCCACTTCTATGGAAAAGTACAAAATTCAAGATCCATTCCAGCACCAGGTGATATGGTCACATGTCTTTTGTAGGACCAATGATAGTCCAGGCTTACAGAAAAACAAAATTATTCACAGATCATTGTCTTGACCACCAGGCCATTAAGTTCCTTGACTGCTGCTAATGACTTTCACTGGCATACCTAGGTCAATAAATGAGTTTATACTTTATAAACTTCAAATATAGTAATGATACAGGCACACAAATAGAATATGCATTTAGCCGATTACAGACTTTTCATCATTGCTACATCTGGCATAAAGCATATTTGAGTTCTGCATATACATATTCCAAAACATATTTCCATAAATATATGGTGGTGCAACACCAAAACACATTCAAGGGAATCCAGTGACTGCTTCTCTGCTCAAATTAAGCTGTAATTGGCACAGGACTAAGAGCATAATAGAAAGATGGCTGTAATATATCCATGATCTGTATGTTCCATGACCCGGGCCAAGCAATGGCCAAATCACATATTGGCACTGGGATGAAATAGGAATCTTCTGTAATATGTTTCAGGAGACTATGCGTGCCTCAGTTTCTCTCTGTATTTTGCATGGCTGTCCAGTGGAGACTAAAGGGTTACATCTACCCTTATGAGAAATGAGGTATGTGTGACACCCTGGTGTATGGGCCAGAACAAACAGGCTAGTTAAGGAACTAGCTGGAACTGGCCTCTATCTGTGGAGAATCTGAGAAAGACAGGAAGAAATCCCCACTGGCCAGAACATTCACACCTAGCAACCAGTGAATCCAGGGCAAGGAGGTTTTCCCTCATCTCTGCAGGGAAGCTTGAAAGCTAAAGGAAAGGTGTCAGGTTCAGTGCTGCTCTCTGGAGAGACAAAGCTCTCACCCTGGCCTGAGAACCTCGGCTGGTGGGTCGCACTGCCTTGGCCAGGTGGGGTATGTCTGCACCCTTCTTTGTCTGAACTCCCCTGAGGAATTCCAGCACCATGACCTTGAGGAGTCACAGGGCTGGCTCTGGTTTGAAACGATGGCTGGAGAGCACTACAAGGACTTGCTGAGGGGCAGCCGTCCCCTTAAAATTGTGCACATGCCTGTGACCAGGCATTGATCTCAGTTAGAATCGCTGGGCAGAGCTTATGGTGAGAAACAGGAGTGTCAGAGACCAGGGGCTGAGTCTCACAGGCTGTGGGGCTTACCCTGAAGGGAAAGTGGGAGCATTTGGGGGCCTGGAACTGCAAGGGAGTGTTGAAAAGCTGGGGTCTACCACACGGCCTGCGGATCCATGACAGGATAATTTAGAATAGTCTGAGGGCTGCTCTAACTTACATTTGACTGCCACATGGGCTGCCTGGGAATTGTGGCTTTTTTCCCTCTTGTGGTACAGGAGAGCCAGGAAAAGGTGGGAGCCTGCAGAAGGGGAGCTATGTAAACCCTCGGCTAATTAAGGAGTGGTTCCCCATAGGCCAACTGAAGCGCTTTCAGGCAACTAAGGCTCTGTCAGGAACTTAATAACCCCCCTGCTTTAGGCAGACAGGGCAGAGTGAGGCAGGAGAGAGCTGGAGTCTGGAGATGTGCTATGGAGATTTGAAAGACCAGAGATTTGGAAGGGGATCCTGTCCTGGAAGAGTAGGGCAACACCGATCCCCCAGCATCCAGGACTGAGGGTAATCCCACACAAAGGGGAATGGGTGGTGCGTAACTGGCTGGATAACCGTACTCATAGAGTAGTTATTAATGGTTCACAATCCTGCTGGAAAGGCATAACAAGTGGGGTTCCGCAGGGGTCCGTTTTGGTACCGGCTCTGTTCAATATCTTCATCAACGATTTAGATATTGGCATAGAAAGTACGCTTATTAAGTTTGCAGATGATACCAAGCTGGGAGGGGTCGTGACTGCTCTGGAGGATAGGGTCATAATTCAAAATGATCTAGACAAATTGGAGAAATGGTCAGAGGTAAATAGGATGAAGTTTAATAAAGACAAATGCAAAGTGCTCCACTTAGGAAGGAACAATCAGTTTTACACATACAGAATGGGAAGCAACAATCTAGGAAGGAGTACGGCAGAAAGGGATCTAGGGGTTATATTGGACCACAAGCTGAATATGAGTCAGCAGTATGATGCTGTTGCAAAAAAAGCAGACTTGATTCTGGGCTGCATTAACAGGTGTGTTGTGAGCAAGATACGAGAAGTCATTCTTCTGCTCTACTCTGCGCTGGTTAGACCTCTGTTGGAGTATTGTGTCCAGTTCTGGGCACCGCATTTCAAGAAAGATGTGGAGAAATTGGAGAGGGTCCAGAGAAGAGCAACAAGAATGATTAAAGGTCTAGAGAACAGGACCTATGAGGGAAGGCTGAAAGAATTGGGTTTGTTTAGTTTAGAAAAGAGAAGACTGAGGGGGGACATGATAGCCGTTTTCAGGTATCTAAAAGGGTGTCATAAGGAGGAGGGAGAAAACTTGTTCATCTTGGCCTCTGAGGATAGGACAAGAAGCAATGGGCTTAAACTGCAGCAAGGGAGGTTTAGGTTGGACATTAGGAAAAAGTTCCTAACTGTCAGGGTAGTCAAACACTGGAATAAATTGCCCAGGGAGGTTGTGGAATCCCCATCTCTGGAGATATTTAAGAGTAGGTTAGATAAATGTCTATCAGGGCTGGTCTAGACAGTATTTGGTCCTGCCATGGAGGCAGGGGACTAGACTCGATGACCTCTCGAGGTCCCTTCCAGTCCTAGTATTCTATGATTCTATGATGAGAGGGTCTGGGGCTCAGACCCCTTCCATTCCTACAACCTTCCTGGGCTACTAGTGAGGTGGGCTGGGAGTGCAGGAGTGAGCTGGGGGCGTGGGATGTGAGCAGGAGGGAGGGTGCAGGAGCAGGGTGGGGATGTGGGGTCTGGGCAGGAGGGTGCAGGAGATTGGGATTCCTATCTGATGCAGCTTCCAGGGGGTCCAGCTGGCTCTTCACTGCCCTACACTTTCAGGTACTGCTCCCCAAGGCTCCCATTGGATGCAATTCTCAACCAGTGAGAGTGATGAGGGTGGAGCCTGCAAGCAGAGCAGAGACAGAGCTTCCCTGAACTGCAGTTCCTCCAGTTGGGGGGGAGGGAGAAACAGGGAGAACAACAGTTTGCAAACCTTCTCCTCCCCCTCCTCCGCCAAGCAGAGCCAATGGCTGGATGAGGCTGGTGGTTTGCATTGATCCCGCTGGCAAGGCTCAAGCCTCTGTTTGCAGAGCTGCAGCACCAGCACTGACTCCCCCGACCTGGTAGTTTCCCCAGTCTGGCTCTGGACCAGAGCAGCATTGGTCAGGGAATGGGACAGAGCTGAATGTAAATATAGTGAGGTATATGCAAACACTTGGAAGGTAATAAAGTGATAGGGAATAGCCAGCATGGGTTTGTGAAGAACAAGTCATGCCAAACTAATCTGATAGCTTTCTTTGATAAGATAACGAGCCTTGTGGATAAGGGAGAAGCGGTGGATGTCATATACCTAGACTTTAGTAAGGCATTTGATACGGTCTCGCATGATATTCTTATTGATAAACTAGGCAAATATAACTTAGATAGGGCCACGATAAGGTGGGTGCATAATTGGCTGGATAACCGTAGTCAGAGAGTGGTTGTTAACGGTTCTAAATCCTGCTGGAAAGGGATAACAAGTGGAGTTCCTCAAGGGTCTGTTTTGGGACCCATACTGTTCAATATCTTCATCAATGATGTAGATATTGGGATAGAGAGTACGCTTATTAAGTTTGCAGATGATACCAAACTGGGTGGGGTTGCGACTTCTTTGGAGGATAGGGACATAATTCAGAATGACCTTAGCAAGTTAGAGAAATGGTCGGAGGTAAACAGGATGAGGTTTAATAAAGAGAAATGCAAAGTGCTCCACTTAGGAAGGAACAATCCGTTCCATACATACAAGATGGGAAGCGACTGTCTAGGAAGGAGCATGGCGGAAAGGGATCTAGGGGTCATAGTGGACCACAAGTTGAATATGAGTCAACAGTGTGATGCTGTTGCAAAAAAAGCAAATATGATTCTAGGTTGTATCAACAGGTGTGTTGTAAGCAAAACTCGTGAAGTCATTCTGCCGCTCTACTCTGCACTAGTTAGGCCTCAGCTGGAGTACTGTGTCCAGTTCTGGGCGCCACATTTCAAGAAAGATGTGGAGAAATTGGAAAGGGTACAGAGAAGAGCGACAAGAATGATTAAAGGTTTAGAGAACATGACCTATGAAGCCAGGCTTCATGAACTGGGCTTGTTTAGTTTGGAAAAAAGAAGATTAAGGGGGGACATGATAGCGGCTTTCAAATATCTAAAAGGGTGTCACAAGGAGGAAGGAGAAAATTTGTTCCTCTTGGTTTCTGAGGACAGGACAAGGAGTAATGGGCTTAAAGTGCAGCAGGGGAGGTTTAGATTGGACATTAGGAAAAAATTCCTAACTGTCAGGGTGGTCAAATATTGGAATAAATTGCCAAGGGAGGTGGTGGAATCTCCCTCTCTGGAGATATTTAAGAACAGGTTAGATAGACATCTGTCAGGGATGGTGTAGACGGAGCTTGATCCTGCCTTGAGGGCGGGGGGCTGGACTCGATGACCTCTCGAGGTCCCTTCCAGTCCTATTATTCTATGATTCTATGATTCTATGATTCAGACCTCCAGTGCCCACCTTGCTCCTGCTCCCCACCCCTGGAGCGCCAGAGTCAATGGGACTGGCTGAGAAAGTTTCGCTGCGGAGGAGAGTGACTCACTTACCCAGCCCAGGCGAGACAGGCTAGCGGCCTCTCACTGTGCGCGATGAAGTGCAGAATAAAGCATGTCCTGCATGGAGCTGGGGTCTATCTTCTCATACTCCTCCCCTGGCCCTTCTTTGGCTGCTGGCTCCTTTAATCAGAACAAGCACAAGTAAACAGAGAGGGCCCAGGGCTGCTCTATTTCCAAAAACTGGTTTGAAAGCCGATGGGTAGAGACACGACCGAGCAGCCCTTTGGATGCTGATCATTAATGGGAGCCGTTGGTTAATGCCACACACTGGAATAACACTTGCTGTGTGGGCATAACTGAGGATCCCAAAGCCCCTCACACAGCCCAGTTCATGCAGCTTCAGCAGCCTTGCAGAGACACTTAACCGCTCCTGGTACGTCCCAGGCTATGCCGCAAATTAACCCCAAACTCTCGACTTCTGCTCTAACCACATTTCCTTCCAGCACTGAGGATAGTACCAGGAGTATCTCATTTCCCACCCACCTTGGGTGAGCCCTGGGATCACAGCCACCAATTCGAGTAAAAGACCGAACCTAGGAGTCTGATTGTTCGTTAACCTTTGCACTACATTCCCCTCCCTGAGCCAGGCACAGACCCCTTGAGTGTTGGAATGGGTGGGAAAGTCCCTTTTCCAAAGAGTTTTCCTTGCAGCCAGAAACTGCACTGTGGTGTGCTAGGTGCTGTATTGATACAGAGCAGAATAGACAGTCCTTGCCCCCAAAAGCCCTTCTAAATATGCACTGTCAGGGGTTATTTTTTATAAATAATGTTTTATCAATAATAATAGAAATGTAGCCGTGTTAGTCTGGTGTAGCTGAAGCAAAATGCAGGACTATGTAGCACTTTAAAGACTAACAAGATGGTTTATTAGATGATGAGCTTTCGTGGGCCAGACCCACTTCCTCAGATCAATAAGATAGCATAAGGAGGGATGAAGTGAATGAAGTTTGAAACTCTTCAAAGTCTGTATACTATTGGGGAAGTCTGCTACTGGGGAGGAGCGTGTCTTAATTCACTTCTTTCTTCTCTTTTCCTGCTCTATCCAATTCCCCATCTTAAATGTCTCTTTTTACTTACTGTGTAATGGGAACCTCCAGCAGATGAGGCATCTGAAACACAAATGCTGTGATTATTGCCATTTTTATCAGTAATTGTTTGGGTCACACAGCATGTGAATTTTAAAACTCTCTTCAGTCCCTGTATGGGTGAGTCCCCCTGTATGGGGGATAAAATGGTGTCCTTGGCCTCTGTTTGTCAGAGGCTGGAGAGAGATGGCAGAAGACAAATTGCTTGATCGTGTCTTTGGTCTGACCCAGTACGGCTGTTCTTATGTTCTTATGCTGAAGGGTTCAGACCGCATGGGAATGATATTTCTAAAAACTGCTTTTCAGCATTTAAGCCCTGGAAGGAATCAATAGCCACTGAACCAGTAAATCTACCATTTGAAGCATCCATATGAGAGAGGTGATCTGGGGTCACTTTGGGATCTTTACTAGCAGGGCATCTACTGCAAGAAAAATGGAACCTGGGATCATGCATTTGGATTTGGGTCATGATGGATTCTCCATCACTGGCTATTTTAAAATCAGGACTGGATTGTTTATCTAAATGATCCACTCTAGGAATTACTTCTGGGCTTCTCTCTGGCCTGTGCCACATAGGAGATCACCCTGGTCTTTTCTGGCCTTGGTATTGATGGATCTGTGGCTCAAGGCAATGGAACAAAAGCAGCCCAGGTAATGGGTTGTTGCACCGTCTGCTTTTCAGCAGAAATCCAGCCTTCCACTCCTGCCCCTCCAATCACATCATACTGTAGCATGAAGCCTGTATTCACCCTCCTGTCTGTGATTAGAAATTAGCTAATGATCAGAACACCAGTTAGTACAGTGTTCTGGACCTGTGAATTAATTAGCACGCTATCCTAATTTTCCCCATACTTTGCCCATACTAAATCCAAATATCCTTCCAGAATCAGGAGATCAAAGGAATAAGGCAACAATAGACTTGAACTTCATACCCATTAACTTCCCAGCTGCAGTTTTGTCCGTGTTCCCCTCTGCATTTTGCTCTCTATGGAAAATGGGAGAAAAGTGATGTGAGCAAGTGTGGAAAGTCACTGGTGTTTATTGCTTTCCTGTCCACCAATGGATATTTGGGCTAAGTGACTGTGATTATGTCTCCTTCTAATGGCTGCTCCTAGCAATTACCAACAGCTTGCTGCTTAAGAAAATGGGTTTTCCTTTAGCTCACAGGGCCAGGATTATACCATTGTCATTGCACGGCGCAAACCCCACTAGCGATTACATGTTTGCAGAAGCCTACACAAAATGTCTCTCATCTGTGGTGGAGAATAAATCTGGAATCCAGACCCAGTTTCACAAAAGATTCATCTATTTTCAGTCAATCTAAGCAAGGCCCTGGACCCAAACACATCCAAAATTTGGGGCGTCTGGGTCTGAATTTTGAGGCATGGTTTATTTCACTTTCAAAATAGTGAGGGCTTTGGCTTTTTGTTCATAATCAGCATTTGCGGAAACAGTACCTTCATTTTGAGGGCAGGGTAATTCTTAATCGAATACGATACTCCTGTAGTTATTCAGATGTGATATCCTCTTACCTTTGTTTTTTACATTGACAAGTGGCTGAAAAGACAAAGAAATGTTAGTGAAACCTTCTAAATGACACACCGCAACATTAGTAAACAAAAAAAACAAAAAAAAGAAAGAAAAAAAAAGGGAGCATGAAGCAAATTAAGTAAGGGGTGAAGATGCAGGAGCTGGTGGTGTGATCTGGATTAGGGTTAGGCTAGAACTCAGGGAGAAAATTGCAGGCCACCCCACACATGGATGTTGAGAGTTTGCAGTGCCAACATTTCACTAGCCATTCTGACAGGAATTTGGTCCCAAATAGAAACAAATTCTGATGAAATTTCTGATGCCTCAGGCCAAATCTCTGGCAGGTCCCCTTGGGTTGGGTTCTTTCCTCAGATCAAAGCTATTGGGACAGGCTCCAAGCTGGAGAATTGCAAGCGAGTTACTTCACCTCATTGCTCCGGTTTGTGAGATTGCAGCTGGCCAGAACGGAACCTCCAGCTCTATTCATAAAGTGATAAACAAATTCCAGCCTGCTCCCAGGGCTCCTCTTCCAGGACCACAGCTCACACCCTAAGTCATCTTTTTCTGGAGCCACTCCCATGGCTGTTCTATCGAGGTGGGGTAAGAAGCCCCCTGCAACACTGAGTCAGAGTGAGGCACTTAACGTTTTCGAGCAGAATCGTACCTGCTAACAGGTGGCATTTTCAAGCATGTTACAAGATGTTACAGGATTAGGGCCAAACCCCCTGCATTTGTCACGGATTCACATTTGAGGTTCTTTGGCCTTTCTCTAAAAGAAACATGTGCTGCAAACACCTACCAGTGATTCTATTTAGGCTCCCTGCCCTCGGGGAACAATATAGAACCTGGGGATTTTTTCTGAAGTTTGTTTTACCTACTTTCCAATAGCTCGTGTTGAAAAGCTTGTGTACGAGGCAAGGCTGAAAAGTTTGGAACTTTTCAGTTTGGAAAGGAGTCGACTAAGGGGGGATACGATGGGGGTTTATGAAGTCGTGGCTGGTGTGCAGAAGGTGACTATGGAAGTGTGACTCACTTCTTCTCATCACAAGGCCCAGGGGCTGCGAATGAAATTCAATAGGCAGCAGCTCTAGAGCAAACCAAAGGAAGGGCAGGCTCAGGCCAAAAGTATAATGGGGTTCAGAATGACTTAGATAAGTTCATTGAAGCCAGGTCCATCCACGGCCAAGCTGGGGTCAGGAACACAACCCCATGCTCAGGGTGTCCTAACATTTGACTGCCCTGAAATGGAGCTGGACCACAGTGGATGAGTCACTCAGACTCAGTAATTGCGTGCTCTGTTCATTCCCTCTGAAGCCCCTGGTCTTGATCACTGCCAGAAGACTGGGCACTGAGCTAGTTGGACCACTGGCCTGACCCAGCCTGGCCCCTCTTCTAATCTTGTGATTTAAGGTGTCAGCCCCAAAACAGCTGCCCGCCCCAGCTCATGGTCCACGCCACTGGCACTTACCTGCCTTCATCAGAAAACACCCCAGCAGCCCCAGGGCCAGGCCGGCCATGACAGCAAGTCCCACAATGAGCCCTAGACCTAGAAAACCAAGACAGCAGTCGGGAGCAAAGAGGAAAGCAGGGGGTTAGGCTGGGATGCAGGAGCCCAGAGACCAAGGCAGGAGGGACTGGGAGTATCCAAAACACAGAGGGGAACAGACACATGATCTAGGATAAGGGTGAGCAGAGATCCAGGGTGGGGCGTGAGGCACAAGAGACGTGAATCCAAGGAAGGGATGTCCCAGTACATCACTTTACATCCCCCCAAAGGTCGGTGCATAGGATGAAACCCTGGGAGTGGCTGTAGCATGATAGCTAACCTGGGCCCCGGTTCTCAGATAAACCTTCCTCTTGCCCTGTGGGCCGGGGGGGGGGGGGGGGGGGGGGCAGGCAACTGTCTCCGGGAGCCCCCTTGTGGCACAATGTGGCCCTGCAGGTGCCTCCCCCAGACCCCTCTTGGGTTGTACAAGCCCCTTTCTTCAAGGCCCCGAAACTAGAATGAAGGCTCCTCTCATGTATTGTCTCTTTCAGTGCATCACATTAGCAGGAACCCCTGTTAAAGTCCTTGGTTCCCCCTTGATTCCTGTTCCATCAGCTGGGGCTGCAGATACTGCCCATAACTTCCTCCCTGAGGAGAGGAATAGCGCAGCCTCCTTCTGGGCTCTGAGCTAACACCTGAGGGGGGTTCCTTTGCTTTGCTCTGCTCAGGAGTTCATCTCCATTCCTTCTCCCTGGGGCTGTGTGGCATCATGGAGGCCAAGATCAGCCCTGCACATGGCTTCTCTGCCCAGGCCCCCTTTACCCCAGGCTGTCCCTCCAGAGTGACCAGACACCCCGTATCCATCCACCCACCGGGGGAGGAGCACGGCAGCACCTGCTCCTTGTCAAGGGGCCAGTGGCCCTAGGACACCTTGGCTGTCATCCCCTTTCACAGTGAGTACGAGCTGGCTTTTGCCATCTCCATGAGAAAACACCCAATAGCTGCTCCTGGGTTCTTACCCTGCAGCCCCTGCCCACCCCCATGAGAGCAGTGGGTGTTCATCTCTGATCACAGACTAGGCCCTCCCTTCCTTACAGGAAAATCCCCCAGCACTGGGCAAATCTGTTTACCTGCAGGCAAAGACTCTCCTCCAGAGCTGTCACCTCCAGGCATGGAGGCATCTGTGAGACAGACACACAAAAGCGATCACAGCTCCATAAGAACATAAGAACGGCCATTCTGAGTCAGACCAAAGGTCCATCTAGCCCAGGATCCTGTCTGCTGACAGTGGCTAATACCAGATGCCCCAAAGGGAGGGAGCACAACAGCTAATCCTCATGTGATCCCTCCCCTGTCACCCACCTCCAGACAAACAGAGGCTAGAGACCCCATTCCTACCCATCCTGGCTAATAGTCATTGATGGATCTAACCTCCTTGAATCTATCTAGCTCTTTTTTGAAGCCCTGTTAAAGTCCTAGTCTTCGCCACATCCTCTGTCAAGGAGTTCCACAGGTTGACTGTGCACTGGGTGAAGAAAAACTGCCTTTTGCTTGTTTTAAACCTGCAGCCTATTCATTTCACTTTCTCTGTACCAGGCATGATTGTATAGACCTTTATCACATCTCCGGGTATGTCTACACTACCCTCCTAGTTCGTACTAGGATGGTAGTGTAGACATACCCTCCCTTAGTCTCCTCTTTTCTAAGTCTTTTCCCAGTCTTTTTAATCTCTCTTCACAGGGCACCCATTCCTGCAGTGGTGTAGCGAGGGCAGAAAGGGGGGGCATTTGTCCCTGGGTGACACATTATGGGGGTGCCAATTTAGTTGCTGGTCCACTTGCGCCCAGAAGATGAGGCAGGGCTAGGCGGCGAGAGTGGGCACTTCAAAGTCCTTCCAGGGAGCTCAGTGCCTCTCGCTCGGGAGCCACCGATACCCCCGCTGCACAGTTCAGTGCAGTTTTGCCTTTACACCTCCAGACACATAACACCCTTGCTACACCGCTGCGTTCTAAACCCCTAATCAGATTGGTTGCCCTTTCTACACATTTTCCAATGACAAGATCTTTTTTGAGATGAGGCAACCACATCTGTATGCATGGGCGTACCATGGATTTATACAGAGGCAATAAGATATTTTCTGTCTTGATGACCTCCTAAGGTCTCTTCCAGCTCTATAGCTCTATGATTCTAATGTCTCTGGGGAAAGAGCCCAGAATTCAGAGAGAGACATCCAGTCTCACTCTAGAGACAGCAAGGCTGTGTCCAGACTCAGGGGTTTTTTCGGGAAAAGTAGACTTTTCCCGAAAAAACTTCCCCTGCGTCCAGACTCAAGCCGCGTTCTTACGAAATTATTTCGAAAGAACGCGGCTTTTCTTTCGGTGGCGGTAAACCGCGTTTCACGAGGAAGAACGCCTTCTTTAGAAAGATCCTCTTTCGAAAGAAGGCGTTCTTCAATGTAAATAGGGCTTCCTCGAAAGAGAGCATCCAGACTCTCTGGGTGCTCTCTTTCCAAAAAGCGGATTGCTCTTTCGAAAGATCCGCCTGCAGTCTAGACGCTATCTTTCAAAAGAGGCTCTTTCGAAAGATGCTTTCGAAAGAGCCTCTTTGGAAAGAAGCCTGCACTCTAGACATAGCCCAAGTGATGGAGTTCAGCACAAGAGATGGAAGTTTAAAAATGTTTCCTCCTCTGGCAAACCCTCCGTGCCCTCACTAATGGCTCGCCCCCATGTGCTAAGCAGCCCTCCAGTCCTGCAGCGTGTTACCTGCCCCACTCAGGTACCGGCCAGCACTGGGGAGTGAATTCTTCTCCTGGTTCCGGTCATCCTTGTGCTGGTAGCGGCAGAAATACTCCCCCGCGCTCTCCGGAGACACTGGCTGGGCTGCCTCAAAGATGAATTTGTCCCTGTCCTTGGGCAGCACTAAAATTTCCTTGCCGTCCTTACAGAAGATGACGCGCATCACGGAGATGTGCATGGGGATGAAGCACAGCAGTATGATGCTGTTGTTTTGGCGGGCGGAGATCCTGTCCACAATCAGTGACGGAGCAGGGAGTTCACCTGGTGGGGAGGAAATGTTATTTGGCAAAGCAGCTCACCTCTCGTGGGGCTGATGTTTGACCCATGGCAGAGACTCACCAGGCCCTTGTGTGTCACCCAGGCTGGGCTCACCTCAGCCAGAGACTTCATGTAAAGAGGAACAAACCACTCGCTATCACAAGTTGGATTTGTAAATGCAAACCCATTTGACCCTTGTGGGTCGGGGGAGCTGCCCCCTCCTGCATCGCACCCCATCTCCTCCCTCCAGCTCCTCTGCTTTTATCACTCTTGGGCCAGCTTTTCAGAGGGGCTAAATCAGTAAAGAACAGAGTCTTTTCAAGGGGTCTCAAGCTGTGGTGTTTTCGTTGTTGTTATTTGAATTAGCTCAGGTTTGTTTAGATCAGTCATTCTTAAACATTTTAAGACTTAAGAACACCAAACAATAATTTTTTTATGAGAAACACCAAGGATTTTTTTGTTGAGCAAAAAAGAAAAAAAAAGTCACTTGCACCTTTAAGGGCTGCCATTTTGAACTCTGTTGTTGTCCGTGGCACACCGAAGTACCACGTAACACAGTTTAAGAAACACTGGTCTAGATGCTCCAACCACAGATATGTGCAAATTCCACTGCTTTGCCCCTTTCCACCGCTTACCTATTTCCTGATCAATTTACCCCGTTCAAACTGAGCCTCCATTTACACTGCTCCTGGCGCTCATCCCATGGGTCCAACTCAGCTCCTGCTAAAGTCAGATTGAATCTGTCCCAGTGAAACAGCACCAGTGAAACAGTATCCAATATGCCCCCATAAGACCTGATCTTCTGGCTTCTGCTCTACCTGCTGGACACAGTGGGGCTGTTTTTCTTTTACAGCCCCATGCACCTCTTTACACCCCATTTACACCTCTTTTAGCCTCCTTACACTGACCATGTGCTAACAACAGGCCTGAGTTTGCCTGAGGCTTGGGCCCCTCTGTTCTGTAATTAATGTCATTACGTAGCACCAACACTCACCGGGAGAGCGGCAGATTTCCTGGCTGGCAGCCAGCGCCCCTGTGCAATACAATATAAATTCCTGTCAGTAGTCAGGAGCTTGCAAGAGCCACACACATTTAAAATAAATGGCACTGTTGCCATCATGGCAATTAGCACATGAGGCGTCCTCCCGGTCTCACGCTGCTAGGCATCTATGGTGCAAATCCCATCCCCAGGCTGGTTTCCTCCACTACATATTTTTCAGTCCTCTGTCAGTTCTGCCATGTTCCTAGTCAAGCAACTGCATGTCTCCTCTCAGATCAACAGCCCTGCCCCAGTTCCTGCCTTTATTCACCATCCTCAGGCTTGCCCACTGGTCTGGGTGCTCTTTGCAGTAGGAGAGTCTGTTTGGTCTGGATTTGTACAGTGCCTTGCGCAATGGATAGCCGAGCCATGATTTGGGCTTATAGGAGCTACATTAATACACCTAATAGATAATTCTACAGTGCCCTGAACAATGGGGAACTTGGCCATGATCGGAACATTTGAGCATTACCATAATATACCTAATAATAATCTGCATAAACAGTTTTACCTCAGAATACATTCCTATAATTCTGTCTCTGTACAATGAACTAATTTGGTTGTTAATAGTTGCCTTCTGCACATAGTAATCTCCCTTCAGGATGCTTCTAATGTTCCATGCTGTCCCTTTCTTCCTTTTCCTGAATTGGGAATCAGATAAACTGGGCATTTAAAATTCCCCTGACAAAATTCAGTTTTGGGTTCAGAATCCAGGCTAAGGCTGCTATCCCACAAATAACTGGGGTTAGCTATTCTTTGTGTCCTCTTGCAGCACTTCTGGATGGTTGTTGCTGTGTGACTTTGCTGTATCCCACAGCTCTAAATTCCTGGTGGCTGTCTCTTGTCTAAATGGAGAAAATTTAAATATATAAAAAATTACTATTAGCAGCCCCCAGTTCAGCTGAATGGATGTTGTTAGCACTAGTCCAGACCTGGGTCTTATGATTGGGGCCATATTGAGCCTTGTTTTGTGGAGGTTAACTTTTTGTTTAATTAACATGGTGATGAAAAGGGTTCCAGCTATGGAAGCTTTATCTACAATAGAATTCTTAATGGTGTTAATGCACTAACAGGACATTGGGAGACATTTCTGTGTTACAGTATTCAGTTCAGAGGCAAACAATTACATATATACATGGAGTGCACCCTCCTGATGATTTTAATTTAAAAAAACCAAATAATGTAGCAGCACCTTAAAGACTAACAAAACATGTAGATGGCATCATGAGCTTTCACGGGTAAAACCTACTTCTTCAGATGACCGGTGTGTTGGAAGTCCAGATCCAAGAATAAATAGGGGATGGGGGTGGAGGGGGGAGAGGGGGGGAGGGGAAAAAGGTGAATTAAGATGTTGCTAGACTATTAATTGTTTTTCAAGTTTTTCCAGTTACAGGCTAACTCGACTACCCCTCTGAAGATTTTAATTTAATTCTTTGTTGCTTTGCTGTCCTTCTCATAGGTTATGTTTTCACTGAACACAAAGTATTTCGATATCAAGTTAGCAAACTTGGCATAAAATCCTGCTGGAGACAGGACATCTCCAATTTTTATTGTGATATAGCAATGCAACTTCAGCCCCATCTTGGGGTGGGTGGAGGGATTAGATTCCCATTCACTTGAAATTCTAAGGTAACACCTATCTGTGACTTCTCTCCATGAGCACTGTTCAGGGAGACATCCCCCTTGATGTACAACCCCCCCTCTTTTTGCCATGAAAATGTAGCTTAAATATAAAAGGTCATTCCAGCTGCCAGCATAATATACGTGAGCAAAACCCAAAGACAGTTAACATTACAATAAATGTCCTTCTTTTAGCACTGTATGTGACATTATTAGATCTTTACATTAAATTCTGTAACTCATAGATGAGTAAACTTTAGGTATATTTTAGGAGGTTTGAAAATGTCTTGGTTGGAATTTTCTTTCTTGTGAGGTTTGTCTTAACTGATCTTGACTTTACCGAAAGGCTAGATTTGGGGTGATATGCACATGGAAGTTTATTGAAGGATGTACCAGTCAAACAGCACTCAAAAGTAGAAAACTCCATTGGTAGCAAATTAGAGATTCAAATACACTCTCAGATTTATCAGGAGAGTCCACTATAGACCAAAGCACAGCACTAAAAATTAATATAAAATTAATTAAATTAATTGAATCAATTATAAAATTAATTAATGTAAAATTAATATAAAAAAGCAAATTCTGCATAAATCTTGCTGTTATGGTGAGTTAATGTTAAAGGTCACGTACATGGATCACCCGGCTGCAAAGGAACATATTTCACTGCATTTGCTTCTGACACAAAACATGCGGAAGCAATGTGAGCTGGATAAAGAGCTGAAATCATTTCACAGCTGCTAAATGAGAAGGAAATACCAGGCTGTCCACTATGGGGCACCGTTAAGATGCTCCTGAACATAGCACCTTTGCTGTGCCTGGCACACACGCTTCACAGATTCACGGAATCCAAGATCAAAGGGCCCCTTGTGATCAGCTCAAACTTCCAATCAATAATCCTGGGGGAACAGATCTGCTAGAAAGACACCCAAGGTTGATTTATAACCTGTTAGAGCTGGCAAAAAAGCCGTCTTTGAAAATCCCTCCTAGGAACCGCTCAGCACATCCTACAGACTTAGCCCTAATTCAGGGGCTCTTTAGCTGTTCTCATTCCCCCTGAATGACAAGCTAAACCCAGCCCGTTGTGTCCATACTCACAGAGCAGCCAGAGTCCCAGCGGCAGGACCATTGGGAGAAGTGGGGAGGATCCTGGTGCTCCCTCAGGGAGTCGGCAGCAGGGAAGGCCTGTCTCTGCTCCTCAGTGTCCCAGGGAGAGCCTCTGTGTGGCTGTCTGATCTGACTTCTCCCCTTCTGATCTGCAGGGAGCAGGGAACAGGGAAGTTGCAGGTGCTCTCTGCTCTGCCACGTGCTCCCCGAGGTTAGAGAAACGAAAAGCCACAGGCCCTCTGAGAGACGGGGCCCTGTCTGCTACTGACCTCATGAGTGGGGAGACCTTGCTCACTGGTGGGAGGGGGACGCTGCTCTCTCAGTTGTCCTGTGAGAGGCCTTATGCTGAACATGATGGTTTTATTGTGGAAATCAAACCTGGGCCAAGAGGCACACAGGAGAGGAACGGCAGCTTGGAGGGAGCCTCTTCAGCTTTCAAATTCTCTCCTTAAAGCTGAATTTGGCTCCTTCTTTAACATCTACGAAAGGTCAGAAAGGCCTGAAAATAAGTGAGTCTGGCTGGGGATTTGGGGAGCATTTGTGAGGAAAATGGGAAGTTAATTTAACAAGCCGTGACTCAGACAGCACCAGCTCCACTGCTGCAAAGTCCTTCTAGCATCAGCCTGACGGGGAATGTCGAACCCTTGAGGCTAGAGAGGGTGAGAACTTCCAGTGAGGTCGGGGCCAGGCTCCCCTTGGCAGCGGTCAGTTCAGACCCCCTTTTGTAACCAGAGCATGTAGTGGGCTGATTGATGCTTCTCCTCCAGTGAGGTCTCACTTGTGATTAAGTGCCCAGCCCATTATTGGCGTTTCATGGTGGGTTTCCCATCTCCCTACCATCAGGACGTCCCTTATCCTGCCGTCCTGGTGCCTGATTTGGGTCCATCCCAGGGGCAGCTGGTGCTGGCTGCTAGGGGTAAAGGAGTAGCCTGGCATTCAAGCCTATAACTCTGTGCTGCCCAGGGAGAGGTGCTATACCCTAGGCCACTCCAGAATCCCCCTCCAGCCCTTCCTTCAGGACGTCCCTTATCCTGCCTTCCTAATATGGGAGCCAGGTCCGTTCCTGGGGCACCCAGGCTGCCCCCGGGATAAAGGTGGCTCCTGCAAGTGGAAGGCGGGATAAGGGACATCCTGAAGATAAGGTGGTGGGGTGGTTCTCCTGTGGACGTAGGGGATAGGGCCTTTGCCTGGGGTGGGGTTCAAGTCCCACCCCCCTGGAAGTGGCAGGACACCTGTGCCTTGCAGTGTGTCATATCCAGCAAAATGCAGCTCTGTGACTCCCTGGAAAGGTAGGATTCCAGCCCTCGTCCGCACACTGCACCTGGCTCCTCAGGTCTGGGTTTCAGAGATCTCAGTTTGGCAGGTCTTAGCGTGCCGGACAGGCGCGAGGTACCACAGGGCAGCCCAACCTCAGAGCTGATTAAACGGTTTGTCCCCGGTTTGTGTGTGTGTGAGAGAGAGACTGCGATCGGGGCGTCCACGCACATCCCTGGCCAGGAGTTATACATGGGCCTGGGTGGTGAGGGATGCTCAGTTTCAGGTTCTGGGGTGGTGACTGCCTCATCCATCGCCTCTGGGCCCTTTCCCACCCTTCCCAGTCCCACTCCAAGCTGGTCCCACCTTGCCCATATCCTTCCCCATTGGCCTATCGCCTCACCACTATAGATGTGGACTCCAGACACCCCTTGTGGAGCACTGAGAACCGCATCTGTAGGTGAAGCTCAGAGGGGTTCTCCAGACTGTTCCTTGCACCGGGCGCTTCCCAGCAGGGCTGAGCAGAAGCGGTTGGTGCCTGTACCTTTCCCAGGCACACCTCTCCTAGCCTGACCCCTACTCTGATGGCACAGGGGGGACACATGACCCTGCATGGCCCCCTGCATTGCCTCTGTCCCTGGTTGGCTCAGGCTGTGATGTTCACCACCCTGCATCCGTGTGTCCCCGTGGCTGCCATGGGGATGGGAAATGCTGCCTCAACCAGCTTTGTTTTACGCCAGACTTTCTCCAGGTGCCCAGCAGAGGGGGGGGTAACAGGCATGTGAGTTACCAAGACGCCCGGAACCGTTAGCGACGTCCCAGGAGACAGGCTGGGCAGAGAGGTGGAAAAGCATTTTATTACCCGCACAGGAGCCAGCTCAGACCCGCCTGCCAAAGACCCCTTGGGGCCAGGTGTATAAGGGACTTAGGCACCTCACTCTCACTAATATTCAAGGGAGTTAGGCTCTTCAATGGCTCCAAAAATCTGCCCCCTGTCCACGCTTAGAGACCCCGGCACATCCCCCCAAGGCAGCGTTACAATGTGTCACTGGAGCAGACATGCCCACGCAGGCACCCCCACACTGCCCTGCTCCCCAGCCTCGCCGTCAGAGAGATTTGGCTGCGTGTCTGCTTCCTAGACACTCACATGCAGGAGCTGTTTGGAGGCACCTTGGAGCCCCTTTTCCCATGTTTTTGTGTGATTCCCACAAACACACTTCTGGGTGTGTTGTACTGGCCCATCTGCAGAGAGACTGGTGAGGCTGCCTTACAGCCTTAGTGAGCAGCGAGATCACACAGAGGCTCGTGCTCTCAGTTCGGGAGGTCCCAGGTTTGATTCCAGCTGCAGCTGACCAGGGTGCGTCAGGGTTACATTAGCATGTCCTGTGCCGGGCTGTACATGTCAGGCGGCTGCTGTGCAATGGCTTGTGGCCGCCGGCCCCTCTACGTGCACAGTTGTACAAGGACTTTATGGCCGGCCTCTGAGGTGGAAACGTTGGCCAGGAAGGTTCTGCTGGAACTAGAGCAACGGGCTGTGACAGGAGACCCGGCCTGGACCACCACTGGCTCCCACTGCCCACGAGGAGTCTGAGCCTCCCCTGCTCCATCGACTTGCCACAGGCTGCTTCTTGCTGGGCCTGGGAGTCCTATGGGGAAGGAGGAGGGAATCTCAGAGACTGGCAGTCATGCCACTTTCACCACCCCCTCCCAGTCATGCCCTGAGCATGGGGCAGAGGCTCACAGCCCTGGGTGTCCAGTGTTACCAGCCTGCCCCATATCTGCAGAGAGTACAGGGGCAGTTCTCTGCCTCTGAGCCCCCCTGCTCAGACGTTGCTGAATCCCCTCAGTCCAGGTCCCGGTCGCTGGGGTTATAAAATGCTGCAGCAGGGCCGTGGGCAGAGAACTCCCTGGTGGGGAGATGGAGGCTCTGGACTGGCAGGTAGGTTGGGTTGCATCCTTCCCCCACCGACCAGTCCCTGCACTGGCTTTGTGGGGGAACAACCCCCATCCCACACGGGAGCGTTGCCCTTACCCAGCGCTATGGAGCCAGCCGGGTGTCCTGTGCTCGAGAGGTGCCCTTTCCTACGGCCGCGTAGGTCACGGTCTCGTTCCTGTCCACCTTGGTCTGCTGGGACATTGATACAGGGCCAGGGTTAGAGCCCTGCTGAGCCAGCCGGGAAATCCGCTCCCCCCGATCTCCCAGACAGGCCGGCCAGGAATCCTGGTTCATGGATTCCAAGCCCAGACAGGACCAGTGTGACCCCCTCGTCTGACCCCCGTGTGACACGGGCCGGAGACGTCCCCACAGCAGCTCCTGGGTCTGTCGGATGCACCCAATCCCGAGTCACAAACTGTCAGGACGTGTCTCCTGGGGAGCACCAGGGTAGGGCCTTGAAGGGGCCCTGGCACACTGGGCTCTACCTTTGAGCTGGGACATGGCCATGGGAAGGGGAAACACAGCCGCTCCTTACAGCCAGGCAGGGGAGCGTCATGCACAGGAGGGTGCTGGGACCCAGGTCCTGCATGCCAGGATGGTCCCTGTCTATCCCCTGGGGCAGAGATGCCCACACTGCGACTCTTGCTCCTGACCAGGCTGGAGGAGCCAGTGCTGGGATCAGCCTGGGGGATCCCAGCATTTAGCTCTATCTCCGGCTGCCCGTTTCCATGGGAACGCTCTGCCCACACCCGGCACGCCAGGCCCTGTCCGCACAGTGGGCTCCAGCTGAGCGACTCACCATGTCGACGCGGGCTCTGGTGACCTCAGCATCTGGGGAGAGAAAACCAAGGTCAGTGCATCCTCGCTGGCCAGCCTGCACCTGGAGAGACCCTGCCCCATGTCCGCCAGGAGCACAGATCCAACCCAGAGCCCAGCCAGGACTCCGGGGAGAGAGAGAGAGAGCTGGGCTATGCCTGGCCAGTGTGAGCCCTAGCAGGCTGGCTCAGCTGATGGTGCTGGGTGCCCGGCCTGATGTGTATGAGAACTGGGATGGGGCCCCATGGAAGCTGGGGTCTCGTGGCTGAAGTGGTGATGCTCTGTCTGTTCCTAGCATGTCTCCTTTATCCTGCGTAAGAGAGGGTACCTTATCCACAGCCCCACTGCAGGAGCCACCTGATATCCCTAGTGCTCCCTTATCCCTCCTGCCTTTCAAGTGCTTTCCCTAGGGCAGGTGGAGGTGGGGGTGGGGCTTGAGCCCTCAGTCTCTGTCTGGGTCCTGGGGCAGGTACATTATCCACTGTGCCACTGGAGGAGCCCCCCAGCCTCCCTAGCTTTAGGGGTCCCCTTATCCTTCCTGCCTTCCAAGGGTGCCAGCTCCATCCCCCAGGAGGCTGAGCCCTTGCCCAGACCCCTGCCCCCACCCCTCTGTATGCAGCACACAGATCTGCCAGGGCTGCCTCTCCTGCCTGTGGCCAGTGTTTCCAACACTGCGTCATTGGGATGGTCAGAGGCTGGGGCAGCAGGGAGAAGAGACCCTGCCAGGGCAGGACTCTCTGATCTGGCTGCCCAGGGTCCGTTGTGTGTGCAACACCCAGGACTCTGACCCCCACCAACAGACGGACAAACAGCCGAGCCCCCGCGGGGTGGTGCTGGAACAACCGGCTCTTACACTGGATCTGATCTTCCGAGGCCGGGCTGCTCTGGTCTGGGCCGGGATCCCTGTGTGGAATGAGAATGTGTCAGTCCCACGTGCAGCATCTGGCGCCGGGGCCCTGCTGCCCTTACCCACAAGGGCAACAGCACCACTGCCATCACCAGGGCGAGGGAGATAGGGTCAGGCCCCTGCAGAACCCCAGGTCATTTGCATTGTGGGTAGTGAGGGGTCAGCTCCCCTGGGTAGAGCCCCACACAGCTCCCCTGGGTAGAGCCCCACATAGCGCCCCGTCCCAGACCTGGGCATGACTCGGGGAGCAGCCCCAGAAGGAATTGAGGGTCCTACCTTTTTGTCCTGCAGCGTGACAAAACTGTGGAGAGAAAGAGCGTTAGGGAAATTCAGTTCATGTCATACCCAGGTCTAACTACCCACAAAGCCCTGCAGCCCTGGCTCCACAGAGTGATGCTCCGAAACAGCTGCTCATGTTCCACCCCCCCAGCACTTACCTGCCTTCGTCAGAAAACACCCCAGCAGCCCCAGGGCCAGGCCGGCCACGAGGGCAAATCCCACAGTGGATCTTGGAAAACCGCTGCAGCAGTCAGGATCTGAGAGGAAAGAAGGGGGTTAGGCCAGGCCACAGGAGCCCAGGAGCTGATGCACGTGTGAGAGTAGCTGTAACTAATGTGAGACACTGTGCCCAGGGAAACCTGCCTCTTGCCCTGTGGCACAATGTGGTCCTGCAGATGCCTCCCCCAGCGTCTCTCCTTGGGTCTAACCAGTCCTTTCTCTACCGGCAGGACACACAAACTACGGGCTTCCCTTCTGTGGGTGGTGTCACTGATTATCTCTCTGTCAATGCACCAGATTAGCCCATCCCAGCCTCTGCCTTGATTCAGGGTCACTCAGGACAAGTTCAAGCCTTGGGCAGCCAGGCCTGGATTAATGCAGGGGCTTTAGGGGTTACAGCCCAGGGCCCAAGACTAAAGGGGCCTCCTGCAAAAATAAATCTCCAGGCCGCTATAAGTGCAGCAGTGCTCAGGCAGGCTGCCGGAAAGCTGTGTCCCTTGACAGTAGGGGAGGCAGCTCCATGCCCTGCCCCATCCTCAGCACCATCTCCGCACCACCCATTGGCTGGAAACCAGCTAATGTGAACCTCAGGGGGTGGAGCTTGTGGGCTGGGGAAGTGCACAAAGACCCGCTGTCCCTCTCCCCCGCGAGGCATGCAGAGAAGTACCAGCAGCCGCAGCCGGTGTGGGGCCACAGCTTGCAGGCAGCCTGCCTGAGACCCGCTGCGCTGCTGGCTGGGAGCCAGCTCTGCCAACTGCCTCCTGCACCTCGAACCTCTTCCTGCTCCCCAGCCCCAGGTCAGAATCCCCCCTGCACCAACCTCTCCCCCAGAACGAAAGGAGCACGCCGGCTGTTCTAAGAAGGAGGCTATTTTTACCGAACTCTAATCGACATGGGTTTGAGACCGAAATGTAACCACAGGGCAGCTTTATGTTAGTTAAAAGGCAAGTGTGGTAAAGTGTTAATGTGACCATTTTGTCGGAAGTTAGGAAAAGGGGTTGTATACCGGGGCCCCACAAAGCCTATTAGCCCCAGGCTATTACGAAACAGAGCCCCTAGTATTGGGACGGTTTTTGATAACATCTGGGTTGCTGGTCATTCCACATCCACTCACCCCTCCCCCTTTGGCCCTCTGGAGGCTTCTCTTTTATCCCAAGACCTGTGCAGATGTAGGCACACGGCTGACCGGGCACAGGGCTGGGATAATGCTCCCCACCAGGGGAAAAGGGCAGAGCTGGCTCTTCCTGGTGCCTTGTCAAGGAGCCAGTGGCCCTGGGACAAGTTCTCCCCACTGAGAGTGGTGGGTGCTCTCCTCTGACCTCAGAACAGGCTCCCCCTTCCCTATAGGGAAATCCGCCAACATTGAGCGAATGCGTTTACCTGGGGGCGACGGCTCTCCGCCGGAGCTGTCACCCCCAGGAGGGCTGGGACCATCTGTGGGGCAGACAGACAGCGATCACATACCTCCCCAAACAGCCAGAACCACGACTGCCAGTGAAACACGAGTGACTGGCTCTGGGAGCATCCCTTTGCGGCGTGGGAACATGCGAATAGCCAAAAAAGGAGTTGCTCAAGCAAGGCAGTATGGTCTAATGGCTAGAGCACTGGGTGCGAATTTAGGAGATATTGGTCCTCAACCCACCTGTGGTAGGGTGCCTCAGTTTCCCCCTCTATACAGCAGGGATAATGATGCCTTGCTGAGGAGGCCAGCAGAGGGAGCTACTTTCCCAAGGGGATCAGTGTTGGGTTCAAATTCACTGTAATCCTGAATGCAGGGCAGTGGCATGTACTGATCCAACACTTATTGTGGCACTGAGCATGCCCCGGGTCACTTCTCAGGACCTCACCCATTGATGCCAAATCCAAGCAGGTATCTGGGCTGGGGGCTCTGTCTCTGGCCGGGTGGATTCTGTTGGGAGCGGCACCTTGCAAAACCCCAATTACTTGTGTGTGACACTGGGGTGAGAAATGCTCACAGGGATGGCTCTGCTCTCCCTGAGACCCACAGGAACCTTCCTACTGAATTTAGAGCCATTGGGGTCTGGCTGATCCTGGGAGCACAATACTTTTTTCACTCTGTGTCAATAAATAGACTTTTAATCCCAGAATGGCTTGTTCTGATCTTCTGGTCTGACCTGCTGCATAAAAGGAGCCAGTCCGGTATCTCCAGCCTGTAACGGGTTTGGTGCGAGAGCCCAGAACTCCAAGAGAGGCGCCCAGTCTGGCTCCAGAGACATCAAGTGGAGAACACCCCCCATCCTAAAATGAGCCCCCTGAGCCTGCCCCTTTACCTGGCCAGCTGCAAGGAAATCAACCCCAGAATGTGAGTGAGAGAGACTGGCCAGAGCCCCCACATGCAGGGCCAGATTCTGAACGTCCCTTTTCCCAGCACCTCGCACAGGTGGAAGGGTTTTTAAACCCATCCTTTAGGTCGGTCTCCCTAAATGGGAGAACCGCAAGACCTGGGTGTGGATAATATGTAACCAAGTAGTTTCTCATTTAGCACCATTCCCTGCACTGCGGGTGCCCAGAGGGGTTTCAAATGGTCAAAGCCTCCTTAGTTCAACCCTTCTGTTCTGAGCTTGTGCAGAGCCTGTGCAGAAATTAATAACGATGCACCTGCCAGATCTCCCATTTAAGGATTCGTCCATGTTTTGAACAGGCCAGTCCTGTGCTTCCCCTTCCCAAAACTCCAAAAAGGCAGGTGGAATTGGCTCAGCGCAACTCAACTGACCCTAAGCTCTTTAAGTTCACACAAGAGATGGAAGTTCAGAAACTTTTACTCCAGCTGCCACTGGCTGCCCCCACCGTGCCCGTGCTGACGGCCCGCCCCCGTGTGCTAATCAGCCCTCCACTTCTGCAGTGTGTTACCTGGAGCGCTCAGGTACCGGCCGGCACTTGGGAGTGAATTCTTCACCTGGTTCTGGTCGTCCTTGTGCTGGTAGCGGCAGAAATACTCCCCCGCGCTCTCTGGAGACGCTGGCTGGGCTGCCTCAAAGATGAATTTGTCCCTGTCCTTGGGCAGCATTAAAATTTCCTTGCGGTCCTTACAGAAGATGACGCGCGTCACCAAAATGTGCATGGGGATGAAGCACAGCAGTGTGATGCTGTTGTTTTGGCGGGCGGAGATCCTGTCCATGATCAGTGATGGGGCAGGGAGTTCACCTGGGTGGGGAGGAAATGTTCTTTGGCAAAGCAGCTCACCTCTCGTGGGGCTGATGTTTGACCCATGGCAGAGACTTGCCAGGCTCTTGTGTGTCACCCTGGGCTGGGCTCACCTCAGCCTGAGACTACATGTGAGGGGGAACAAGCCAGCCCCACTCGTTATTACAGATTGGATATGTAAATGCAAACCAATTTGACCCATGTGGGTCGGGGGAGCTGTCCCCTCCTGCACCGCCCCCCATCAGCTCCCTCCAGCTCCTCTGCTTTTATCCCTTTTGGGCTAGCTTCTCGGGCGGGGTAAATTGAACACAGCATGGGGACTTTGTCACTTACACTCTCACTGGATTTGGGCCCCTGACTGTCATCCTGGGGTCTGACTCAGGTCTCACTGAAGTCACATTGAGTCTGTCCCAAGGAAGCGGCACCAGGCTCTCTACACTGTCAGTGGTAATGTCCCCATAAGACCTGGGCTTCAGGCTTCTGCTCGGCCTGATTCTCATTTACAGCAAAAGCTCCGAGTGCTGGTAAAGTGAGTGTGAGTTTACACCCTCTTTTAGCCACATTACACTGCCCACCTGCTATCCACAGGCCTCAGTGTGTCAGAGGATCGGGCCCCTCTGTTTTGCAATTAACGTTACCTGGCACCAACACTCACCGGGAGAGCGGCAGATTTCCTGGCTGGCAACTGGCGCCCCTGTGCAATACAATATAAATTCCTATCAGTGGTGCCGCCAGGCTGGCTGGGAGTTGATCAGATTTACACACGTTTGAAATAAATGGGGCTGTTGCCATCATGGCAGTGAGCACACGGGGCGTCCTCCTGGTCTCACGCTGCCGAGTGTCCAGTGGGAATCGCGACCCCAGGCTGGTTTCTTCCACTACAACTTGGTTCTGTCCTTTCTCAGTTCTGCCATCTTCCTAGTCAATCTACTCCACTTCTCCTCTCAGATCTACAGCCATTCCCCAGTCCCAGCCTTTATTCACCATCCTCAGACCTGCCCCCTTGACTGGGAGCTCTCTGGGGTCAGAGAAGTCTCTTTGTTCTGGATTTGTACAGCACCTTACGCAGTGGAGAGTCAGGCTGATAGGGGATATTGTAATACACCTAATAGATCATCTAGATTGTCCAGCACAATGGGGCGCTTGGCCACGATGGAAATGTCTGGGCATTACCGTAATATACCTAATAAATAATCTCAACGTCCTTATCAAAGAACAAATTTCTATAATTCTGCTACGGTGTGATAAACTCATTTGTTTTTTATTAGTTGCCTTCTGCCCACAATTCCTCTGCCTTGGGTCATTTCTAATATTCCAGACAGCCCCTATCCTCCTTTTCCTGAAAGGGCACTGAGAGTTACTCTGACAATATTCAGTCCTGGGTCAGCCACTGGGCTAAGGCTACAATCCCTCAGAAAATTAGGACCAGCAATTTGTTGCCGTGTTATGACAGAATTTGTTTGCTGTGTCCCACAGCTCTAAATTTCTGGGGTCAGCCTTTGCCTACATTGAGGAAATTTAGAAGAAAATCTTAACATTACAGCTATATATATATATATATATATATGCAAGTTCAACCCAGCTGGGAGAGGGGGAGGGTTAAATTTTTAATGACTTGCTATTTTAAGGTAAAAACCTTGATTAGTCTCCACAAGCATTGATGTACAAAGAAACCTTTTTTGGGTTGGTTTTTTTTGGCAATGAAAATGCAGCTTAAGTCTAAAATAAAGGTCATTCCAGCTGCTAGCATAATATATGTGGAAAATTTGACACTTTATGTGAGATTAGATCTTAAAATTACAGCTCCATGACTCAGATGCGTTAACATTAGACATATCTGAAAAGTTTTGAAAATGTCTTGGCTGGAATTTTCTTTATCGTGATAGCTTAACCGATCCTGACTTTACAGAAAGGACCATTTGGGATATTTTTTGAAGGACATCCCGGTCAAAGAGTGAGCTCCATTCAGGGCAAATTTGTGCCGCAGCTCCATTCTCAGATTTACCAGTGTCCAGCGCAGACCCACTGGCAGCATGAAAAACTCAAATATAAAGAAGGATATTCTGTACAAATCCTGCTGTCACGGTGCATTAATGTTAAAAGTAATCTGCATCGATCATCCAGTTGCAAACGGAACATGTTTCATGGCATTTGTGTCTGACTTAAAACATGTGGCAACATTTATAAAATGAAATAAAGATCTGAAATAATTTCCAAGATGCTAACTGTGATGGAAATACACAGCGGTGCCCTTTGGGACAGTGTTTAGAGGCTGGCAGAGATGCACACATGGTTCATGGATTCAGAGAATACGAGAGCAAAGGGCCCATTGTGATTGACTAGTACTTCCCGCCAGTAATCATGGTAGAATAGATCTCCCAGGAAAACATCCATCATTGATTTATAAATCACCAGGAATGGAGACTCCACCGTGACCCAAGTTATGACATTTCTCCAATAGTAATTGAAAAAGCCACAGATGCTAAAAAAGCCAACATAGTACATACCTCCTAAGATGGGCCCAGCACATCCTATAGCCTTAGTTCTGACTGAGTAACTCATTCCCCCCGGAATGACAAGCTAAACCCAGCCAGTTGCGTCCATACTCACAGAGCAGCCAGAGTCCCAGCGGCAGGACCATTGGGAGAAGTGGGGAGGATCCTGGCGCTCCCTCAGGGAGTTGGCAGCAGGGAAGGCCTGTCTCTGTCTGCTCCTCCGTGTCTCAGGGAGAGACTCTTTGTGGCTGACTGACCTGACTTCTCCCCTTCTGATCTGCAGGGAGCAGGGAAGTGAGAGACGCTCTGTGAGCTGCCACGTGCTCCCCGAGGTTAGAGAGACGAAAAGCCACAGCCCCTGTGTGAGACGGGGCCGTATCTAATACCAATCTCAGGGCCGGGGGGACCTTGCTCCCTCGTGGGAGGGGGATGCTGCTCTCTTAGCTGTTCTGTGAGAGGTCTTATGCTGAACATGGTGGTTTTAATGTAGAAATCAGACCTGAGCTGGGGTCACACTGGAGAGGAATGGCAGATGGGCGGGTGGGCATCCCTCCAGTATTCATGGGCAGAGGTTTCTCTGCTTAAAGCTCAATTTGGCTCCCTCTTTGGACCCTATGAAAAGTCAGAGTGGCCTGAAAATTGGTAAATCGGTTTGGGGAGTTGAGTAGCAGTTGTGAGGAAAATTTAACAGGACGGTACTCAGAAAGTGTCCACGGCAACACTGCCAAGTCCTTCTAGTCCTGTGCAAGAGGGGAAACTGTGAAATCCTGAGACCAGTGAGATGAGATAGTGAGCTCTGCTCGGCAGGCTTCAAATCAAACCCTTCACTTTCCTCAATGTACTGAAATACTCCTCCCTGCACCCTCGCCCCTCCTTGTGCCTAGCAGGGCGTCGCATCCAGTGACATGCAGCCCTGTGACTCCCAGGAAATGCAGAGTTCTGGCACTCGGCCGCACACCTCACCCAGCTTCCTAGGGGCTGCAAAAGCCACTTGGAATCACGGGGCTGCAGTGCGGCTGCATTCACTGTGACTACGTGAGCGGTGGAGGGATTTGCCTGAGCAGTGCAGCAGGGCTGTGAGGGGCTTTGAGGCCATGGGGATGGGTGGTGAGTGAAGGCCCAAGAGACTTTTACCTTGAAAGACTCACTTTGCCCTTTGCGGTGCTGCCTTGTATGGGCTGTATCAATCATGGAGCACGGGGCTGTCCTTGGCACAGCGACTGTCAGCAGGGGCTGCCCTGTGGGTTTGCTGCTGGCAAGTCGATCATTAGCCGGCATCGTGCAAACAGGGATGAAGAGTTGAGAGAAGGGTATAAATGGAGCAGAGGGGAGTTTTTGGGGTGAAGCAGGATGAGTCTGAGCAGAGGATGGGTGCACATGGCTGCTTTTTGCTACAGATCAAAGGCAGAGCCTGAGTGTACTGGGCCTGGCTCAACGAGGGCAGAGTTAAGGTTGTGTGGGTCTGGCCCATCACTCAGTTTCCTAATTTTAGGAAGGCTGAGTTTGATATAACTGAGAGCAGAGAGAAGGCAAACCACTTTATTAACTGCAAGGAACCAGCTCAGATCCGCCAGCCAAATACCCCTTAGGACCAGTTGTTTAAGGGCCTTAGATGCCTAACTCTTGACATCCATGGGAGTTAGGCACCTCAATACCTTCAAAAATCTACCCCCTTGTTCAACCTGTGCATGCTCAGGAGCCCAGCACAGACCCAAAGCAGCATGTCGCTGGCATAGCTATGCATAGTCAGACATCCCTGGGTTGTCCCTCTCCCCGCCCCCACTGTCAGGCAAGCACCAGAGAGATTTGGTTCATTGTCTTCATCCTGGACACTCAGTACACGCAGGCACTGTTAGGGGCCACATTATGAACTTATTTGGTCCCTGAGCTTGCATGTCCTCTGGCCGGATGTGCACGTTAGGCAGCAGCCTGTGTAACTGGCTTGTGGTCACTGTGCACACAGTCACTGCAGGATTCTATGCACCAGCCTCCGGGGTGGAAACGTTGCCTGGGAAGCTTTTGCTGGAACTAAAGCAACAGGCTGTGACAGGAGGCCCGGACTCGGCCACCCCCGGCTCCTGCTGCCCACGAAGAGTCTGAGTCTCCCCGCTCAATCGACTGGCCCAAAGGTTGTTGGTTCACAGGCTCCGTCGTCATCTCCTTCCCTGGGGGCCGCTCAGGCTACAGCAAGTGTGGGGCTCATGCAGGCTTATGGGGTCCTGGGGATCCTGTGGGGGAAGTGACAGGGAATCCCAGTGACCAGCTCTTATGCGACTCCCCACCGCCCCAGCATCTCCCGGAGCACAGGGCAGAGCTCATCCCCCAGCAGTGAGATGGTGACAGCCCTGGGTGTCCCGTGTTAGCAGCCACCCCGTATCTGCAGGAAGAGCTGGGGCAGTCCCCTGCCTCTGAGCCCCCCTGCCCAGATGCTGCTCTCTCCTGTGAGCCCAGCTGCAGAAGGGCAGTGAGCTCTAGGTCCTGGCAATGTGGGTGCTGCTGAGGGTGCTAACCCAGCAGAGACCGCGCCACTGGCTAGTGGGGGAGATGCAGGCTCTGAGATGGCAGGGAGGTTGGGTTGGATCGTTCCCCTGCACTGGCTTTGTGGGGTACAACCCCCTGCCACATGGGTCCATTCAGAGAGAGTCGCCCTTACCCAGCGCTACGGAGCCGGACGGGCGTCCTGCACTCGAGACCTGCCCTTTCCTACGGACGCATACGTCACGGCCTCGCACCCGTCCTGCCTGGGCTGCTGGGACATGGATACAACATAGGCAAGGTTAGAGCCCTGCTGAGCCAATCGCTCTCCCCGTTAAACATTTACAGCCTGTTCCCAGGTGGAATGTGCCTCTTGTGGAGCACCAGGGTGGGAGCCCAGCACGGGCTCCAGGATGTGATGACAGGGGAGAAGAAAGACGGGCCCCTCCTTAGAGCCAGGCAGGGGAGCGCCGTGTTCAGGAGAGGCTGGAGCCCAGGTCTGAACTTTATCCATGTGCTCCAGTGCCACTAGTACCAATGGGATGGACGCTGGTCCTTGGAGTCCCCCATAGGATCCAGGGTTCCCTTTAAGTGAGGCTTCTGGGACTGAGACCAGCTATGGGTCAGCCAGGGAAACCCACAGACCCACAGACAAACCCTTCTCCTTTCTTCTATTGCATTTACTTTGCCAGACCCCCAGCTGGTGCAAACCAGTGTCGCTCCATTGCGGTCACTGGGGTGAAGCCGATTTACACCCACTGGGGATTTGGTTCATTGACGTCAATGGAGACTCAGCCGATTTACACCCCTGGGGGATCTGGCCCCATAGACTCCAGTGAGCTACAGTGACATGGAAGCAGTGGCAGTGATGGGGAATTAAGCCCAGACTCTCCAATTCATTCTCCCTCCATCCACGCCAGGACACTCCCTGTTTATCCCTCGGGGCAGGGATCCCCACACTGTGACCCTCACTCCTGGCCAGGCCAGAGGTGCTGGTGCTGGGATCGGCCCAGGGGGTTCCCAGGGCTTAGCTCTATCTTCCGCTGCCTGTTTCCATGGGAACACTCTGACCACACCGGCTCACCAGGCCCTGTCTGCACTGTGGGCACCAGCAGGACGACTCACCAGGTTGGCGCGGGCTCTGGTGACCTCAGCATCTGTGGAGAGAACCGAGGTCAGCGCATCCTCACCAGCCAGCCCACACCCCACCACTCCCCGCTCCACATCCCCCAGGGACACAGACCCATCCCAGGGCCCGGTTGGGACACCGCGGAGACACGGCACCGCCTGGCCAGTGTGAGCCCTCGTGGGCTGGCTGGGCCGATAACGCCAGGTGCTGGGCTGGCGTGTGTGGGAACTGGGACAGGCCCCATGGATGCTGGGGTCTCACAGCTAAAGGGGTGATGCCTGGTCTGTTCCTGGCATGTGTCTTCTTTCTCCTTTGTCTGCCCAGACCCCTGCCGGTTTGCAGCACAAGGAGCTGCCGGGGCTCCAGCCCATCCCACCCCTGCCCATGGCTCTTGGCTCCCATCACTGCATTGTTGGGCTGGGCAGAGGCTGGGGCAGCAGGGAGAAGCGGCCCTGTCAGTGCAGGACTCTTCGGTCTGGCTGCCCAGGGCCCCTTGTGTGCCCAGGACCCAGGACTCTGGCCCCTTCCTACAGACGGACAAACAGCCGAGCCCCTGCAGGATGGAGCTGGAACAACCGGCTCTTACACTGGATCTGATCTTCCGGGGCCGGGCTGCTCTGGTCTGGGCCGGGATCCCTGTGTGGAACGAGAATGTGTCAGTCCTACGTGCAGCACCTGGCGCCAGGGCCCTGCTGCCCTTAGCGCTAGGGGCAGGAGGGCAGCAGCACCACTCCCCTCACTGGGTGCAGGAGCAGTGGATTATCCCAGACTTGGATCAGGCCCCTGCAGAACCCCCGGGTGCATTTGCATTGTGGGTCGTGTGTGTGTGTGTGGGGGGAGAGTAGAGCCCAGGTCTGTTCCCAGGACGGAGTCTCACACAGGGCAGAATTGAGCCCCTCTCCCAGACCTGGGCATCACCTGGGGAGAGCCAGGGGCCAGGGGGAGTTTCTCTCCTACCTGTGAGTCCTGCGGCGCGACACAACTGCCGAGGGAAAGAAAAGAGGGTTAGGGAAGCTCAGCGCAGCTCACAACCTGGGGTGACTGCGGAGACAGAGGCAGCCTTACACTGTGAGCCTCTGCCCCCAGCACCCTGCCCCTCTCTGCTGATCCGGGGTGTCAAACTACCTCCTGAGCCCGGCAGCCCTAGCTCCACAAGGCAGCACAGGGCAGTGGCTAGTGCAGGGGAGAGCAGCCCAGGGACCTCCGTGCTGGCCAGTCGGTTCTCAGCAGGGCTACAGCCTGCAGAAGTTCCCCTCCCTGCCTTTGAAGTGTGATTTAACGGAGGTGTCACTGCTCAAGTCAGAGAGTCCCTAGAGACAGTTCACTGAAAACACCTGCTCAGTGGGCAGCAGCAGCAGCCAGAAAAGCTGACAGGATGCTGGGAACATTAGGAGCTGGATAGGTAAGATGCAACATATCTTAAAAAACTTATACGGGAGAGAATTTGCGGGGCTAGGCGAGGACCCCTGCCAATGGCCCCTAAGCCCTCGCCTGCTGCCAGCTAGTTACCACCACAGAGGCACCCTGCTTCTCCCCACGAGGACTTTGGCCTGGACCCTGCTTGCCAGGGGCTGCTAAGTGGCTCCTGCCCCACTTGCCTGGGACTGCTGCTGCACTGCCAGAGATGGCCATGGCCTCTAGCCCTGGCCCCGCTTGCTGGGAGCTGCTACAGGGCTCTGACCCCAAACATGGCTGGCCTTCCTGCCATTAGTGTCCCAGAGTTGCTGGATCAGAGAGTCCCAGTTTTGGGAGGTGCAACCTGTATTGGCTTCAGAAAAGGTGTGGAGAAGGGCAGGGAACAGTTTGCATATGAGGCGAGATTAAAAAGTTTGGGGCTTTTCAGCTTGGCAAAGAGATGACTAGGAGGGGATGTAATAGAGGTCTAAGGGTCACCTGATTAAATTAATGAGCAGAAAGTTTAAAGCAGACATTAAAAAGTATTTTTTCGTCACAACACACTGTTAACCTGTGGAACTCCTTGCCAGGAGATGTTGTGAAGGCCAAAAGTATAATGGGTTTCAGAAAGACCTAGATAAGGTCATGGAGGAGAAATCCATTATGGACTATTTGCTAGGCTGGTCAGGAACACAACCCCGTGCTCTGGGTGGCCCTAGTCTCTAGCTGGCAGAAGCTAAAGCTGGACCACAGTGGATGGTTCACTCACTAACTGCCTATTCTGTTCATTCCCTTTGAAGCCCCTGGCCTTGGTCACTGCCAGAAGACTGGGCACTTGGCTAGATGCACCTTTGGCCTGACCCAGCCTGGCCCCTCTTCTAATCTTGTGACTGAAGGTGTCAGAGTGATGCTCCAAAACAGTCGCCCGTCCCAGCTCATGCTCCATCCCACTGGCACTTACCTGCCTTCATCAGAAAACACCCCAGCAGCCCCAGGGCCAGGCCGGCCACAAGGGCAAGTCCCACAATGAGTCCTGGAGAACCGCTGCAGCAGTCGGGAGCTGAGAGGAAAGCAGGCGGTTAGGGCAGGGCACAGGAGCCCAGAGGCTGATGCCCACGTGAGAGGAGCAGGGGCGGACTGGCCCAGCAGGATACCGGGAATTTCCCGGTGGGCCGTCCTCTGAAGGGTCGGCTGGCGGCTGCTGGAGGAGGAGGGGGATTGTGACAGGGCGTCATAGCCCCACATTTTAAATTCCCTGGCGCCGGCCCTGTACGGGGCACTGTGGGGCTGAGGGAGCGCATGTGCAGACATGCTCAAATGCAGCACCACAGCTGAGAGGGGGACGCCCGGGCGTGGCGTGACGTCACAGTCCGGGACTTTAAAACCACCCAGCCCAGAATTGCACCGTGCGACCCAGCTCCGGGCCCAGCAAGTGGTCTGGAGCCCCGGAAGCAGCTGGGACAGGGCTGTGGGGACTTCTGGGGCCCGATCACAGACTCCAGCACTGCAAACTGGAAGGCAGAAGGGGGAGGGGGAAAAATAGGGGAAAGAGGTGGAGAGGAAGGGGCTTGTGCTGATGGGAGGGGGGCAGGTTGGGAGAAGAAAGGGGAAGGCACCTGTCATGGCTCCTTCCCCACTCTGGCATGATAAATGCAGAAGTGGGGGCCAGCAAGTGTACCCCAAAGCCTTATCTACCAGGCTTTGGTATAAAACTTCCCCCAAGATCTTAAAAACCCTAGATCTTGGGAATAAAACTTCCGCTGCCACCACCCAAATGTTGCTAAAGAAACCAGGGGAAAGATCATTTGGGAAATCTTCCCCCTAAAACAAAAATCAGGGCACACCCTTAACCACTGCCAGGTTAATAAAAGAAAAGAAAGAACTTTTATTATTACAACAATATTCTGGTTGCAAGTATAATGACTAGAGAGGAAGGTAACAAAATATACTCATGGAGAAACTCCATGGGCCTAGAACTTAGTTACAAAGAAAAGCCAAAACATCTTTTAGGCAGTGCCAGATCTCAGATCCCATACCCAATCCATAACACAATAAAACCTAACGAAACTACCTAAACTTTACCCTACTTACAGAAAATGAAGAATGGTGTCTTGGAGAGAGAGAGACATGCTTGTCCCTCTCTGTAGCTGCAGAGAGCTCTCAGAGGGTGTGTCTAGACTCCATGCCTCCGTCGACGGAGGCATGTAGATTAGCCAGATCGGAAGAGGGAAATGAAGCCGCGATTAAAATAATCGCGGCTTCATTTCCCTCTTCCGATCTCGCTAATCTACATGCCTCCGTCGAAGGAGGCATGTAGTCTAGACACACCCAGAGAGACAAAAGGGAGAAAAGAAAAAAACCCAAATTCTTCTGTCCCAGTTTGAAAAGTCCCACCTACATTCCTATTGGTCACTCCACCTGGCTAGGTGTAGTTAACCCCTTAATCCCCAGGCTGCTGGCTAACCCTCATAATCATGACAGCACCAAGGGACAGGATGGAGGAGACAGATGCCAGGGGGCCAAGTGCAGACAATGAGGAAAAGGGCAGGAGGGGAGGTGTCAGTGGGAGGGGGGACAGGGTGATGCTGGGAGAGGAGAGGGTAAGGGCATTGGGAATTAGAGGGTGGAGGGGGAGGTGCTGGGAGAAAGCTTAAAACAAGGGGTAAGCATGAGGAAGGCGGGGATGGAGTAAGGCATGTATGAGGGCCTAGGGGCACGAGGGGAATGGGGGCAGAGGGTTGTGAGGGGATGGACATCAGGGAAAAAGAGGGCAAAGGGGGCAGGAGCAGTGAGGGAAGGGGGGCACCAGGAGGGTGCAGGGCTAAGGGAAGGTGCAGATGCCAGAGGATTCTGCGGGTGAAGCAGAAGGGCAGACACCTGCGGGGCGACCAGCACCAGAGGAGAGAGGCAGGGCAGGTGTGTAGAGAGAGATGTTAGGAGTGGGGATGCGGAGGGGTAGCTCACATGATCAGAGTGGGGCTACTGGAGGAGTGGGCACAGGGGGGAGAGAAGGGCTGGTGGAGGGGGGCAGGTCTCAGGAGGGCTGAGAGCAGTGAGAAGGGCAGGAGTCAGGACAGCGGGGAGGGGGCAGCAGGCACCAGGGGAGCTGATGGAGCAAGGGGAGGAGACATGGCAGCAGAGGGAAAAGGGAAAGGTTTATAAAATATTTATTAATAACTTGGGTGCCACAGTGGCACATCCAAACAAGCGACGTGAACTCAGTGCTGGTGCACAACACAAAATCCATTCTGCTCATGGGAGGAAACTCTTAGAGGGAACACTTCCCCCAGGCTCTCTGCCCTCGAGTTAGTCACACACATTGGCGTAATGCAGTTGTAGGATAGTTGCATGCGGGGGGTTTGGTGGGGGCCAAACTAATCCCTATTGGTAGGAGGATGGTGGGAAAAGTCCTTAGAGAGGGGTGACAAGACACCTTTTACTTCTGGTCATGGGTCCATCTTGCCCCGAGAGTGTTACCTCCAGAGGCCTGGCTAATGGGAGTCAGGGGGTGTGACTAATAGGGGGTCAGGGGTGTGGCTAATGGGGGTCAAAGAGTAAATTTTTTAAAAAAATCTTTGATGTGAGAAAGTGGGCCGTTCTCAACCCATTTCCCGGGCCTATTTTGATTGCCAGTCCGCCCCTGGAGGGGAGCTGTAACATGAAACTAACATGAGACTCTTTGCCCAGGGAAACCTGCCTCTTGCCCTTGCTCCCTTCCCACCTTTGTGGCATAATGTGACTCTGCAGATGTCTCATCCAGAGCGAGTCCATTCTCCAAGGTCAGGAGACACAAACCAAGGGCTTCCCTTTGATGGGGTCTGGTTGATTAGCTCTCTTTCACTGCACCACATTAGCCTGTCTCTGGCTCCCCCTTGATTCACGGCTCTCTCAGGCCTCTTTCTGGGACCAGTGGGTATTGACCCTAATTTCTCTCCCTGCACCCCCGGAGAGGATTATCATGGTCTTTTAGGGCTCTGGGCTTGCGTCTCAGGGGGTTCCCCATCTGGGGTCAGGAATCCCCCAGCCCTTCTTCCTGGGGCTGTGTGGGATCATTGAGGTCAAGTTCATCCCTTGGTCCAGGACTGGATTAATGCAGGGTTTTTAGGGGCTGCAGCCCAGGCTCATAGGTTATCGGGGCCTCCTGCAAAAATAAATCTGCAAGCCACTAAGAGCCCAGCAGGGCTCAGGCAAGCTGCTTCCAAGCTGTGGCCCCACACCACTTCCAGGAGCAGCCGCTGGTCTCTCCAGCTATGGCCTCTGCCCCCAGTACTTTCTCTGCATCTCCCATTGTCTGGGAACCAGCCAACGTGAGCTGGGATGTGTGTGTGCTAGTTTGCAGAGCACAAAGACACACTGTGCCTCTCCCCCTGAGGCCTGCAGAGAAGTACCAGCAGCCGGACGCTTCTGGGAAAAGCATCAGCCCTGCTGACCAGGAGCCAGTGGTAACCAGCCCCCAGCCAGAGCCTGTGTAACACCAACAGGCAGAACCAAACTGAACCGAACCCAGAATCTCTGAAGCTCTGTGCATGAGCCTCTTCTGCTTGAGCTAAAAGCCACTGGCTCGCAGCTAAGGCTGTCCAGCTCACTCATTCTCTCTCTGTAAGTGGGCTTGGTGCCACTACATGGGACAGTGATCCACCCCCAGCAAGTGTGTGGGTTGCACCTGCACCTCACAACCCCTCCTACACTCCAGCCCAGAGCCTCTTCCTGCACTCAACTCCCTCCCAGAACCCACATCCCTCCCCATCTCCCGCATCCGGAACAACTTTCCCAGCTTGGAGCCCCCTCCTGCACCCAAACTCCTTCCCAGAAAGGTATGAACATACCAGCTGTTCTAAGAAGCAGGCTACTTTGAATGAATTCTAATCTGCATGGTTTTGAGACTGAAATGTAACCACAGAGCAGCTTTATGTTAATTAAAAGGCAAGTGTTTTAAAGTGTTAATGGCCTCGATGCCTTAATTGTGATAATTTTGTCTTAAATTGGGAAATGGACTTGTATACAGGGCCCCCACAAAATCAAATGGTCACAGGAGTGTCAATCTGGCCCTAAACACAGCTTCTCGGCACTGGCCTCCTTTAACACAGGCCAGCCATGCCAGGTCACCAGCTAACACGTGTGAAGAATCAGGACTTTCTATGTCCAGTGGTGGTGGGGACTTGTTATAGTTTCCTGTACAGGACAGAGCCCCTAATATTGGGATTGTTTTTGATAACGTGGTCATTCCAAATCATTCCACCTTCTTTGGCTTCCTGAAGGTTCCTCTTTTATCCCGAGACCTGGGCTGATGTAGGCACACGGCCGACCTGGCACAAGGCTGGGATAATGTTCCCCACCAGGGGAGAAGTGCAGAGCAGGGCTGTGCCGGTTGCCTTGTCAAGGGGCCAGTGGCCCTCGGACACCTTGGCTGCCCTCCCATTTCACAGGGTGTAACGAATTGGCTTTAGCCATCTCCATGTGAAACACCCCATAGCTCCTCCTGGATTCTGACCCTGCGGTCCCTGTCCACCCAGGTGTCTCTACCAGGGTTAAGTTCTTATGACTGAGGGTGGAGACTAGGCCCCCCTTCCTTACAGGGAAATCCCCCCAGCACAGAGCGAATGCGTTTACCTGGGGGCGAAGGCTTTCCACCGGAGTTGTCACCCCCAGGAGGGCTGGGACCATCTGTGGGGCAGACACACAGCGATCACATACCTCCCCAAACAGCCAGAACCGCGACTGCCAGTGAAACACGAGTGACTGGCTCTGGGACCTTCCCATCGTGATGTGAGAACATGTGATTAGCAAAGCAAGAAGCTGCTTAAGGCAGGCAGTATTGCCTTATGGTTAGAGCACCCGGTGTGAAGAGATGTGGGTCCTAATCTCACCTCCGTGGCTGGGTGACCTTAGGGAAATTGTCTTCTCACAGCATGCCTCAGTTTCCCCATCTGTACAGATGAGGCTGATCTGATTTGTAAACACCTGCCTTACTGAGGTGGTCGGCAGAGGGAGCTGCTTTCCCAAGGGGATTGGTTGTAGGTTCAAAGTCACTGTAACTGTGAATGCAGGGCAGGAACATGCCGTGATCCTTACTGTGGGAGGAAAGGGCAGCAGAATTGCACTGAGCATGCCCTGGGTCACCTCTCAGGACCTCTTCCGCTCAGCAGGGGACACTGATGCCAAATCCAAGCAGGAATCAGATCTGGGTGGGCTGGGGGCTCTGTCTCTGTCCGGGTGGATTCTGTAGGGAGCGGCACCTTGCAAAACCCCAAATACTTCTGTGTGACACTGGGGTGAGAAATACTCACAGGGCTGGCTCTGCTCTCCCTGAGACCCACAGGAACCTTCTTACTCAATTTAGAGCCATTGGGGTCTGGGTGATGATGGGAAAATCGTACTTTTTTCACTCTGTGCCAATAAATAGACTCACAGATTTTTAAGCCCAGAGAGGCTTGTTCTAAATATCTGCTCTGACCTGCTGAGCCAGTCCCATATCTCCCAGCCCATAACACATCTGGCACGAGAGCCCGGAATTCCAAGAGAGGTGCCCAGTCCGGCTCCAGAGACGTCAAGTGATGGAGAACCCTCCCATCCCAAAATGAGCCCCCTGAGCGCCTGTCCCTTTACCCAGTCTGCTGCAAGGAAATCAGCCCCAGGATGTGAATGGGAAAGATGGGCCAGAGTTCCCATATGCAGGGGCAGATTTTGAACTTCCCATTTCCCAGCGCCTCGCACAGGTGGAAGGTTTTTTAAACCCATCATTTGGGTCGGTCTCACTAAATAGGGGGAACTGTAAAGCCTGGATGTGGATAAGGTGTAACCAGGCCTTAGACATGCAGCCACAAGTAGTTTCTCATTTAGCACCATTCCCTGCACTGCACATGCTCAGAGGGGGTTTCAAATGGTCAAAGCCTCCCAGTCTGTTCTGAGCTTCAGGGGAAGTCTGTGCAGGCATTCATGACCATGCACCCGTCAGCTCTCCCATTTAAGGATTTGCCCAAGTTTTGAACAAGTGCTTCCCCTTCCTGAAACTCTGAAAGGGCAGGTGGAATTGGCTCAACTCCACTAAAGTGATACTGAGTTTAGGTTCAGGGAGGGAGAGGACCTCCGTTCCTGCAGCGTGTTACCTGGCACACTCAGGTACCGGCTGGCACTGGGGAGCGAATTCTTCTCCTGGTTCCTGTCATCCTTGTGCTGGTAGCGGCAGGAATAATTCCCCACACTCTCTGGAGACGCTGGCTGGACTGACTCAAAAACCATCTTTTTTCTGTCCATTGGCAGTGTTGAGATTTCCTTGCCATCCTTGCAGAAGATGACGCGAGTCACTGAGGTGTCCGTGGGGACGAAGCACAGCAGTATGATGCTGTCCCCGTGGTGGGCAGAGCCCTTGTCCATGATCAGTAACGGGGCAGGGAGTTCACCTAGATTGTGAGGAAAAGCTTTTTGGCTAAAACAGCTCATCTCTGATGGGGCAGGTGTTTGAATCGCAGGAGAGACTCGCCATGGATGGGGCTCCCCTCAATTTCAGATTTAATGTGAAGGGGAACAAGTGTCTCTCTATTGTAAATCAAACCCATTTGACCCATGTGGGCCGGGGGAGCTGCCCCCTCTTGCATTACACCCATCAGCTCCCCCCCCAGATCCTCTGCTTTTAGCCCTTTGGGGCCAGCTTCTCAGTGGGGCTGTCAGCAAAGCAAGGGGGTCTTTGCCTAACATCCCAGTCAGTTGGGTCTTTGTTGCTGTTGTTACTTGAATTAGCTCAGGTTTGTCTACACGTGCCAACTCGTGCAAATTCTACTGCTTTGGCACTGCTCCGATTCCCCATCAATTTAACCCCTTGTAATCTGTGCCGCTATTTACACACAAACGGGCCCATGGCACTCATCCTGTGGGTCTGACTCTGCTCCTACCGAAGTCACATTAAGTCTGTCCCAGCGAAACAGCACCTGGCTCTCTCTACAGTTAGTGGCAGCATTCATGATACCCCCCCAAAATTCCTGATCCTTGGGCTTCTGCTCTACATGCTGGACACATTGACGCTGATTGTCATTTATACTAAAGCCCTTTGCACTGGTAAAGGGAGTGTGAACACACACCCTTATAGCCTCGTTACACTGTCCAAGTCCTGTCAACAGGCCTCAGTGTGCTCCAGGGTCAGGCCCCTCTGATCTATAATTAACGTTGTTACACTCACCAGGAGAGCGGCAGATTTCCTGACTTGCAGCCAGCGCCCCTGTGCAATACAATATAAATTCCTGTCATTAGCGCCGCCAGGCCAGCTGGGAGCATAGGAGAGCTACACCCGTGTGAAATAAATGGAACTTTTGCCATCACAGCAATGAGGACATAGGACATAGGACGTCCCCCTGATCTCTGGTGGGGAACTAGTTGCAACGAAAATGTATCTTAAGTCTAAAAAAAAGGTCATTCCAGGAGCCAGCATACTTCATGTGGAAAAACTGGCACTTTATGTGATATTAGGTCTCAAAATTACAGATCCATGACCCATAGATGAGCTAACTTTAGACATATTTCAGGAGGTCTTGGTTGGAATTTACTTTTTTCTCGATAGCTTAACTGATCCTGATTTTACAGAAAGGATGATTTGGACTGATATGTTCATGGAAGTTAATTGAAGGACGTCCCAGTCAAACCGTAATCAAAAGTAGAAACTTCATGGATGGCAAATTTGTGATTTGACTATATTATCACATTTACCAGAGACATCCAGTATAGGCCCTTATACAGCAAAAAAACCTCAAAGTTCATATGAAACACCTTCAAATTCTGTATAAATCCTGCTGTCATGGTGGGTTAATGTTAAAAGACTTTCACTGTGCTGCCAACATAAGATATTTCATGGCATTTGCTTCTAATTTAAATCATGCGGCAGCAATGTGAGTTGAAATATGGAATTCAAATAATTTCACAGTTGCTAAATAAGAAGGAAACACACATCTGTGCTCTCTGGGGCAGTGTTTAGAGGCTACCTTTGCTGGAGCTGACACGGATATGTACATGGTTCACAGGTTCATGGAATCCAAGACCAAAAGGCCCATTGTGATCATCTAGAACTCACCCCACCCCCCCAATAATCCTGGTGAATTAGATCTGCTAGAAAAAAATCTAAAGTTGGTTTAAAAATTGCAAGGGATGTCAAATCTTCTGTGACCCAAATTGTCACATCACTCCAATAGTAACTGTTAGAGCTGCGGATGGCGAAAAAGCCGACTTTGAGCATACCTCCTAGGAAGGGCTCAGCACATCCTACAGACTTAGCCCTAATTCAGGGGCTCTTTAGCTGTTCTCATTCCCCCTGAATGACAAGCTAAACCCAGCTCGTTGTGTCTATACTCACAGAGCAGCCAGAGTCCCAGCGGCAGGACCATTGGGAGAAGTGGGGAGGATCCTGGTGCTCCCTCAGGGAGTCGGCAGCAGGAAAGGTCTGTCCTTGTCTGCTCCTCAGTGTCTCAGGGAGAGCCTCTGTGTGGCTGTCTGAGCTGACTTCTCCCCTTCTGATCTGCAGGGAGCAGGGAACAACGATGTCGCAGGCGCTCTGTGATCTGCCACGTGCTCCCCGCGGTTAGAGAGACGGAAACCCACAACCCCTCTCTGAGAGCCAGGGCTGTGTCTGCTACCTCCCTCAGGACTGGGGGGACTTTGCTCACTGATGGGAGGGGGATGCTGCTCTCTGAGCTGTTGTGAGAAGCCTTATGCTGAACATTGTGGTTTTATTGTGGAAATCAGACCTGAGCTGGGGTCACACAGGAGAGGAATGGCGGACCGGCGGGCGCCCCTCCAGCGTTCATAGGCAGTGGTATCTTCGTTAAAGCTCAGTTTGGCTCCCTCTTTGTATCTCTGTGAAAAGTCAGATTGGCCTGAAAATTGATAAATCGGATCACGGATTGGGGTAGCATTTGTGAGGAAATTTTGAAATTAATTTAACAGGGCGTTACTGAGATCCCAACCACTGCAACACGGCAAAGTCCTTCTGGCTCCTACAAGACAGGAAATGTTGCATCCTTGAGACTATTGTGGGTCTGTGACGGTGAGAACTTCCACTGACATCAGGGACCAAGCTCTCAAAGCAGCTGTCAGATCAGACCCTTTGGAGATGACTTAGCTGAAGGATGCAGCGGCTGATTGATGCTTCACCTCCAGGAGAGTCTCACTTGTGGTTAAATACCCCACCCTGCTCATTATTTCTTACTGGCATTTCATTGTGGCTTTCCCTGTCCCTCCTTGTGCTTAGCAGGGTGTCACATCCATTGACACGCAGCCCTGTGACTCTCAGGAAACTCAGAGTATCGGCACTCGCCCACACACCTCACCCGGCTCCCTGGGGGCGACAGCCACTGGGAATCACAGGCCCGCACTGCAGCTCATTCCCTGTGCTACGGGTGACTGCATGAGTGGTGGAGGGATTCGCCTGAGCAGCGCTGCAGGGCTGTGAGGGACTTTGAGGCCATGGGGGATGGGTGGTGAGTGAAGGCCCAAGCAGTTTGTACCTTGAGAGACTCACTTTGCCCTTTGCAGTGCTGCCTTCTGTGGGCTGTGTCAGTCGTGGAGCATAGGGCTGTCCTCAGCACAGTGACTGTCAGCAGGGGCTGCCCTGGGGGTTTGCTGCTGGGTGTGCGCAAGTCGATCATTAACTGTCATCGTTCACACAGGGGTGAAGAGCTGAGGGAAGGGTGTAAATGGAGCAGAGGGGAGTTTTTAGGGTGAAGCAAGATTAGTCTTTGAGGTGACGACGGGTGCACAAGGCTGCTATTTGCTCCAGGTCAAGGGCAGAACGCTGGGCCTGGCTCAACGAGGGCAGAGTTAAGGTTGCGTGGGTTTGGCCCAGCACTCAGTTTCCTGGTTTTTGGAAGCCTGAGTTTAAAACACTGAATTTGGGATCTCAGAGTATGTCTACACTAGATCATTAGGTTGAGCTAGGTAGGCAAATGAGAGCAACCAGTGTTGCAAATGAAGCCCAGGATTTAAATATCCCAGGCTTCATTTGCATGTTCCTGGGCGCCGCCATTTTTAAATGGAATGTAGCCTCGGTCACGAAATTCGGACTAAGGGGGATTTAAAAATGGCGGCTCCTGGGAACACGCAAATGAAGCCCGGGATATTTAAATCCCGGGCTTCATTTGCAACTCCAGTTGCCCTCATTTGCCTCCCTAGCTCGAACTAATGAGCTAGTGTAGTCATACCCTCAGAGGAGGGAGCTGTATTCTTCTGTAGCTTTAAAACACATGCAATGTTCTGGGTTCAGATGTTTGAGTCTGGCTGGTCTCAGCATTCTGGAAGGGAGTCAGGTCCCACGGGGCAGCCTAGCCACTGTGCTAATGAAATGGTTGTTCGGAGGCTGCGCATGGCGGGTGGTTGTGCGAGTGAGAAACCAATGAGGATGTATTGTCACATCCCCGGCCAGAAGGGACAGGCGGCTCTGGGTGGTGGGGAAAGCACAACTGAAGGTCCTGGGGGTGGTACGTGACTGCTCTGCATATTGCCTCTGGGGCTCTTTCTCTCTCCCCAATACCCCCCCTCCCAGTCCCAGTTGGTGCCATTTTATCCTTATTCTCCTCTCAGCTCCTTCCCCACCCACCCCACCATGCCCGGCAGCAGGTGTGGCTGGGCTGAAGCAGGCTCCAGATGCCTACTGCCAGGCCTTGGCACCTGCGACCATAGGTGAGGAAGGGACAGGACTCAGAGGGGTTCTCTGTGCCCCCACCTGTCAGAGTGGCACACCAGACTCTGCCCTGCTCCGGGTACTTCCTAGCGGGGCTGAGAAGGAGCGCTCGGTGATGATATCTTTCCCAGGCACAGCTCCCCCAGCCCAACTCTCACTCTGGCACAGATATGAGAGCACATGACCCCACATGCCCCCGGCATCATCACTGTCCCTGGCCAACTGAATATGTGATGCTAACAGCTCTGCCCCGGGTGTGTCTGTGGCCCCCACGAGGCTGACTCAGGCTGGCAGTGGCCATGTGTGCTTCACCATAACACCGGGCACTGGGTGACACTTGGCGATGCTCTGAGGAGGTAGCTTGGGCAGAGAGAAGGAAAATTCTTTTATTAAATGCACAGGAGCCCGCACACAGATGCCCGCCAGAGACATCTCAGGGCCAGGAGTTCAAGGGATTTAGGCACCTAATTCTCACTGACTTCTATGGGAGTTAGGCACATCGAGACCTTCAAAAATCTGCCCCCTTGCTCACCCTGCATATACTCAGCACAGACCTCAGTACATCTCCCTGCCTCCAGCAGGACATCGCTGGCACAGCCAGACCCACGTAGGCAACCCCCACACTGCCCCTCTCCTCGCCCCCACGACACCCGAGAGGTTTGGCTCCATGTCTCATTGCTGGACCCTCAGTAAATGTAGGAGCTGTTCGGGGCCACATTGTGAACCCACTTGGTCCCTGTGTTGGCATGTCCCACGCTGGGTGTGCACGTCAGGCAGCTGCCCGTGCAAATGGCTTGTGGCCGCCTGCTCCCCTGCACACACAGTCACTGCAGGGATTTTCTGCACTGGCCTCTGGGGTGGAAATGTTGGCTGGGGAAGTTCTGCTGGAACCAGAGCAACGGGCTGTGACGGGAGGCCCAGCCTCTGCCACCCTTGGCTCCGGCTGCCTCTGAAGTGTCTGGGCCTCCCTGCATCGTCGACTGGCCCAAAGGCTGCTACTCGCTGGCTGGTTTGCAGGCTCTGTCGCCGTCTCCTTCCCCGGGCGCTGCTCAGGCTGCAGCGAGGGTGGGGCTCATGCAGGCTGGTGGGGCCCTGGGCATCCTGTGGGGAAGTGACAGGGAATCCCAGTGACCAGCTTTCCCCCCACTGCCCAGCATCTGCCTGAGCACTGGGCAGGCCTCATTCCCCAGCAGTGAGATGGTGACAGCCCTGGGAGTCCAGTGCTAATAGCCTGCCCCACATCTGCAGGGAGAGCTGGGGCAGTTCCCTGCCTCTGGGCCCCCCTGCCCAGTTGCTGCTCTCTCCTCTGAGCCCAGGCCATAGACGGGCAGTGAGCTCTAGGTCCTGGCAATGTGGGTGCTGCCGAGGGTGCCCTGACCCCGCCTCCACGTCTCCCCAATCCCCACGGGATCAGCCTGCCCTCTGTTCTACAGGCACAGCGGGGTAGCTGGGGAAGGGCAGCAACTCAGGCTCCGGCCTAGAGCTCTAGGGCCTGGAACATGGGCACCTGGGAGGAGTCCCAGCACAGACCACACCTTGGTAAGCAGTGAGGGAGATGCCGGCTCTGAGATGGCACCGAGGTTGGGTTGGATCGTTCCCCTGCACTGGCTTTGTGGGGTACAACCCCCTACCACATGGGCCCATTCACAGAGAGTCGCCCTTACCCAGCGCTACGGAGCCGGCCGGGCGTCCTGCACTCGAGACCTGCCCTTTCCTACTACTGCATACGTCACGGCCTCACGCCCGTCCTGCTGGGGCTGCTGGGACATGGACACAGCACAGGTAAGGTTGCCAGGTGTCTGGTTTTGAACCGGACAGTCCTCTATTTGAGCTTTCTGTAGGGGAAACAAATTGAGAAAATAGAAATGAGGAAACAGGAATGTCCGGTATGTTCTAAATACGATTGTGATGCAATGTCTAGTGTGTCCGGTATTTTTGCTGAAACCACCTGGCAACCCTAAACACAGGCAGGGTTAGAGCCCTGCTGAGCCGGCTGCAAAATCCCTCTTGTCCCCCACCGACAGATCCCTCATCTGATCCCCGTGTGACACCAGCCAGAGACGTCCCCACAATCACGCCTGGGTCTGTCAGTTTGTAATTCAGCATTGGGTGTGTCTGTCAGGGCTGGAGAATCCGCCATGACCCTGGTGAATGTTCCCAGTGGTTAATTGCTCTCCCTGTTTAACATTTACAGCCTGTTCCTGGGGAGCACCAGGGTGGGAGATAAGAACCGGCCCCTTGAGGTGGCAAGGTGGAGGGAAGGGAAGGAACAGCCCCTCTGTAGAGCTAGGCAGGGGAGTGCCATGCTGAGGAGGGTGCTGGGAAGGCCACAGATCTGAACTTTATCCACGTGCTCCAGGACTGTTGGAACCAAAGGAATCGGAGCAGGCACTTGGAGTCCTCTATGGCAGGCATGTCCAAAGTCCGGCCCGCGGGCCAATTGCGGCCCGTGTTCCGGTTTAATACGGCCCCCCAGGTAATTTGGCAATATCTATCTTTTATGGCCCCCAACGAATCCATATGTATTGAGATGAATACATTGTAAAATCTCAGTTAATGTCAGTTGGTCTAAATCAGTTATAAATATATTTGGACACAACATGTATACTTGGTGTTATGTTCCTGTTCATATTTTTTGAACTTAAAAGTTGACAGACAACCTTTATTACCAATAATATGTAATGTACTTTACAATGTTCCTGACATATATTTCAGCTTCCTGGATTTTTTTTTCATCTGGCCTTTAGATATGAAAGGCAGAGTGACGAAATGAAAAGTATGCCGTTTGCAATAAACTTTGCATAAAATAGTTAATTTGCATTTAATTTTAATGGTTCAAAGAATGTCAGGCAAAATGGTCGGCCCTCACGCATGTTCACTTCATCAAATCTGGCCCTCGTTGAAAAAAGTTTGGACACCCCTGCCCTATGGGATCCAGGCCTCCCCGCAGCCATGTGTCAGGGAACCTAATCACAGACCCACAGGCAAACCCTTCGCCTTTCTTCTATTGCATTTATGGGCCAGATCCCCAGTAAATCAGAATTATTCCATCACTGTCAGTGGGGTGAGGCTGATTTATACCCAATGGGGATTTGGCTCATGGACATCGAGGGAGCTATGACTGATTTACATCAACTGGGGATCTGCCCATTGATAAGTAATAGACTCACTCCAGCTTGCACCTGTAAAGGAGCTGGCCCCATAGACTCCAGTGGAGCTCCAGTGACTTGGAAGCAGTAGTAGTGATGGGGAATGAAGCCCAGACTCTCCAGTTAATTTTCCCTGCATGCCAGGACACTCCCTGTTTATCCCCTGGGACAGGGATCCCCACACTGTGACCCTCACTCCTGGCCAGGCTGGAGGTGCCGGTGCTGGGATCGTCCCAGGGGGTTCCCAGGATTTAGCTCTATCTCCCGCTGCCCATTTTCATGAGAACGCTTGACCCACACCCAGCTCGCCAGGCCCTGTCTGCACTGTGGGCACTGGCAGGACGACTCACCAGGTTGGCGCGGGTTCTGGTGACCTCGGCATCTGGGGAGAGAACCAAGATCAGCGTGTCCTCACCAGCCGGACTCCACACAGACAGACTCCGCCCCAAGTTCCGCAGGGAAACAAACCCATCCCGCAGCCCAGCCAGGACACTGGGGAGAGATGGCACCCGGTACCACCTGGCCAGTGTGAGCCCTAGCAGACTGGCTGGGCCGATAACGCTGGGTGCCTGGCCTGGTGTGCAGGGATAGAACTGGCACAGGCCCCATGGATACTGGCTGCCCATGGATAACGGGGTGATGCTTTGGCTGTTCCTGGCACGTGCCGGAACTTTTCTCCCCATGAAGGAAGGTGCCTGCCAGGACCCCTGCTCCCACCCTGCAGTTTGCAGCACAAGGAGCTGCCAGGTTCCCCTCCAGTCCTGCCTCTGCCCACGCCCAGTATCTCCCGTCACGCCATCATTGCACTGGGGCAGCAGGCGGAATCATTCCCATCAGGGCAGGACTCTCTGGCCTGGCTACTCAGAGCCTCTTTAGGCCTTAGCATCCAGAACTCTGATGCCTGCCAAAAGGTGGACAAAGGCCGGAGCCAAATTCCCCCTGGGGTGATCCTGGAACAACAGGCTCTTACACTGGATCTGATCTTCTGTGGCCGGGCTGCTCTGGTCTGGGCCGGGATCCCTGTGTGGAATGAGAGCTGGGTCAGTCCCATGTGCAGCACCTGGCACCGGGGCCCCGCTGCCCTTAACACTAGAATCATAGAATCATAGAATAGAATCATAGAATACTAGGACTGGAAGGGATCTCGAGAGGTCATCGAGTCCTGTCCCCTGCCCCCTTGGCAGGACCCAAAACTGTCTAGACCAGCCCTGATAGACATTTATCTAACCTACTCTTAAATATCTCCAGAGATGGGGATTCCACAACCTCCCTGGACAATTTATTCCAGTGTTTCACTACCCTGACAGTTAGGAACTTTTTCCTAATGTCCAACCTAAACCTCCCTTGCTTTAAGCCCATTGCTTCTTATCCTATCCTCAGAGGCCAAGATGAACAAGTTTTCTTCCTCCTCTTTATGACACCCTTTTAGATACCTGAAAACGACTACCATTTCCCCCCTCAGTCTTCTCTTTTCTCAACTAAACAAACCCAGTTCTTTCAGCTTTCCTTCATAGCTCATGTTCTCTAGACCTTTAATCATTCTTGTTGCTCTTCTCTGGACCCTCTCCAATTTCTCCACATCTTTCTTGAAATGTGGTGCCCAGAACTGGACACAATACTCCAACTGAGGCCTAACCAGCGCAGAGTAGAGCGGAAGAATGACTTTTCCTGTCTTACTCACAACACACCTGTTAATGCAGCCCAGAATCAAGTTTGCTTTTTTTGCAACAGCATCATACTGCTGACTCATATTCATCTTGTGGTCCACTATAACCCCTAGATCCCTTTCTGCCGTACTCCTTCCTAGACAGTCGCTCCCCATTCTGTATGGGTGAAACTGATTGTTCCTTCCTAAGTGGAGCACTTTACATTTGTCTTTATTAAACTTCAGCCTGTTTTCCTCAGACCATTTCTCCAATTTTCCAGATCATATTGAATTATGACCCTATCCTCCAGAGGAGTCACAACCCCTCCCAGCTTAGTACCATCTGCAAACTTAATAAGCATTTTTCTATGCCAATATCTAAATTGTCGATGAAAATATTGAACAGAGCCAGTCCCAAAACAGACTCCTATGGAACCCCACTTGTTATGTCTTTCCAGCAGGATTGTGAACCATTAATAACTACTCTCTGAGCATGGTTATAGGTAGCTAGAGGTAGCAGGGCATCAGCACCACTGTTGTCACCAGGAGGGGGGAGATGAGGTTCCCAGACTAGGGTCAGGCCTCCACAGACCCCATTTCATTGTGGGTAGTGGGGGGTGTATGGCCCAGGTCAGCTCCCGGGGTAGAGCCCCACACAGGGAAGCAATGAACCCCCTACCCCAGACCAGGGGAGCAGCCCCAGCAGAGAGCTGGGGACCAGGGGGAAGTTCCCTCCTACCTGTGAGCCCTGCGGCGCGACACAACTGCCGAGAGAAAGAAAAGAGCATTAGGGAAGCTCAGAGCAGCTCAGGGCCCAGGGAGGCTGCCAGGACATGCTGGCCTCGTGGTGTGCACCTCTGCCCCCAATGTCCTGCCCCAGACCCCGGGTAGCTCACAACTCTCTGTTAGGAATATTAGCCAAGCAACGGGTGCACTGGTCCTTAGAACCATAGACCCACGGAAGCAGCAAAGTCAGGGAACAGATGCTTGGAGATCCCGCGATATGGCTGAACTACACAGACTCTCTAAGCCGATGGGGAGAGTATAATAAACCCAGTGACAGTAGTTACATCGGTGGGAGAATCCCTGAGGCTCACGCCTTGGGTGACATAACCTATACTGACGTACGCTATGGTATGTAGTGCTGGGAATCTCAGCCCATTCGGGGCTGCTTGCCATGCCTCAGCCGTGTACGGCCGACGATGCCCTTTGACATCTTACACCCCACTTCAGGGGCAGCAGAGAGATGCTCTGGAACAGCCGTCCCACCCAGCTCATGCTCCTACCTATCAGTACCTACCTGTCTTCATCAGAAATCCCCCCAGCACCAGAGCCAGCCCAGCCATGACGGCAAGTCCCACAATGGGTCCCTGTCCTGGAGAACCATCGCAGTCACCTGGAATGGAGAGAAAAGCAGGAGACTAGGCTGGGGCACAGTGTCTGGGGAAAGACACAGGCAGGGGCTGTGGACAATAAGAACACAGCAGAGGAAGAGAAAAGGGATGCAGGGTGAAGGATTAGCCCTACAGCCTGGGATCCAGAATGTGGGATCAGTTCCTGGGGCATGGATCCAGGATGGTGGCCCCAGTGGACATAGATCCAAGACAGGAGGCAAACCCAAAGAATCAGAGAATCTCAGACTTCAGGGGTGGGTGGTTAAAGCTCCGCCCCTTCAACCTGAAGCCCCACCCCTTCCCCCCAAGACCTATGCCCCGTCAACAACCAACCGTGGTTATGAGGCTGAGATACACGAGCCCCGTGACAGAGGCAGATGGGGGGGGGAGCACTCAGAACACAAAGGAAACACGAGGGTCAAGTCCCCGTTGGCATGGATCTGGACCAGGGATTGGGAGGGAATGGCGAGCCTCAGAGACAAGGGACCCAGGATGGAGATGTCCCCTTGTGTCCTTTTATACCTTGCCACAACCTGGTGCACATTAGAAAAATCAGAGGATGGCTAGAATACGTCAGCTAAGGCGAGATGCCTTGTGCAGTTAACTGACTCAGGTCATTCCTTTGTGGCACAATATGGCCCTGCAGGGGCCACACCCACAACCCTTTTTGGGGTCTTGCGGGACAGTTCTCCAAGGTCAGGACACTCAAACCAAGATCTCCCCTCCCACTTTGCAGGGATTCATTTATTAGGGCTCCTAAGGAGCAGCAAATAGTCCTTAGCCCCTCAAGTCCAGCCCTAGAGCCCCCTTCATTTAGGGTTCCCTCAGGCATCCTTCTGGGGCCTGTGGATACTGCCCAAAACTCCCCACTGAGGAGAGGAATATCACAGCCTCCTTCTGGGCTCTGAGCTGACATCTTAGGGGGGGGGGATTCCCTTCCTGGAGTCTGGAGTCCCCCAGCCCTCTTTCCTGGGGCTGTGTGGGAGCATTGAGGCCAAATCCAGCCCTTGCTCAGCTGCTCTGCTCTGGCCTCTATTAATCCAGACCAGTCCTCCATCCCTCTTGGTTCCCTGGAGCATTCTCCACTCTCTCAAAGCCTGGACTGACTCAAACCATGGCCTACCTGGCTCAGAGCTGGGATTCTGTTCCGTACCGGGGGTGGGGCACAGAGCACAGCTCGACTCCTTCCCTGGACATGGAGGGGAAAAAAGAAATGACAAAAAAGCTTATTTTGCTTTTTGAGAAAAAAATCACAGTGGAATGAAACATTTTTGCTTATATTTAAAATATCTGATTTGAAATTAAAAGCAACTGTTCAAAGTGACATTTTCTCATCCTGATGAAATCTCAATGTTTGGTGAAAATATTTTTCAGGGGACATATTCCCAGAAGCTGTAGCCAGACCCCGGGTAGCTCACAACTCTCTGTTAGGAATATTAGCCAAGCCCATGCATGCCAGCCCCTGCCTTGCAGCCGAGCTGAACAGGCTCAGATCAGCCACCAGCATCCGTGCAGCAGCCACACAACGGGTTCAATGGTTCCTCCATTTTCACGCTATACCCCCAAAAATCATTCGCCTGGGGAAAGAGGGCAAGCATGGAAAAAGTCAGCACAAGAGAGGGAAGCTTCCCAGAGCGAGGAGTGACTGAAGACGGGGTTACCACAGAGGCCGATTTGCCCGATTCTCCCTTGCGTGATGCCACCTCGATTCTGGTGCAAGGTCACTGTCTGCAATCGCAGATTACAATGAAGTGACGCCGGCAGCAAGCAACGGGTGCACAACTGAGCCCTGAATAATGGCCACCATCTATATCCTCATCACTTGGGCTGAGACGCTGTGTGGGGGTCAGCACATGGCACCACCTCAGCCCCTCTTTGCCCCTCCACCCAGCAGGGTCTCCACCCCGGTTAACACAAGCTGAGCGTTTTACCGTGCAGGTGCCAGGTGTCACTGGGGAGCGAATTGTTCGCCTGGTTCTTGTCGTCCTTGAGCTGGTAGAGGCAGGAAAAGGCCCGTGCGCTCTCCTTGGACACTGTGTAGGGTGAATCATAGACGTGTTTGTTTCTTTCCTTGGGCTGCACAGAAATCTCCTTCCCATCGTTGCAGAAGATAATGCGGGTCAAGGGAGTGTCTGACGGGACCAGACATGACAGCACGATTGTGTCCCCTGGGCGGGCAGAGAGACTGTTCATGAACAGCCGCGGGGCGGGGAGAGTGCCTGAAAAGCAAACACGTCAGTGTGAGACTCCTGGGCTCAGATCCCTCCTGGGGTCAATCAGCAAAGCTGCGTTCTCTGCAATGAAGCAGGGCCCATATTCCCAGCTGGGGATCTGGCCTTTTGGTGCAGTTACTCCCTGAGGCTGCGCTGCCTCAAGAAAGAGGCTAAACACACTGGATATGCACAGAGTTTTTAGCCTTTGCTTGCCCCTACTTGGGACCCGAGGTCCTTGTCCATGTTGCCCTGCCACACCAGTGCAGTGCTATTGGCTTTGGGGGTCAGAAGCCTGCAATCAGGCAGAGGGCTGCAGATGTAGAATTTGCCCCCATTTGGGACTGGACACCCTGGTGTGCCCCAGTGGTTTTGTGCTGCCATATGAACTCATATCTGTGGGCCATTTCCAGCAGGATGGCAGATGCTGGGAGTCCCTGGAGAAGCACCCAGGGAGCCTGGACCATCAGAGATGCAAAAGTGCTGTGGGATGAGAGGTGTGAGCATCACAGGAAAAGAAGCTCCCGGCTGTGTTCAAGGAAAAGCAGTGATCCTTCTCCCAACAGCCTGCACAGTCACTGGATTTGGCCCTGAGCAGTTTAAATAAGGTGCTGAGACTCAGCAGCATAAATCCTGGACTGGCGCAAATGGAGGCGGGTCCATTGGCTTCAAAGGAGATGCCCGGGTTTATGCCAACGGAGGGTTTGGTCTGATCTTACTCCCAGTGAAGTGACAAGGAATTCTCACCTGGGAAGCAGGTCTGAGTTTTGTGTGTCTGGGTTAGAAATGGAGCCCCTCTCCTCCCCTCCCCCCAGTGATCTTCTCTAACCCACTAGACTGCCTTTGCCTTCCTGGCTCCCATCCCCACCACACTAAATACCAGGCTTAGGCTCTTCTTCTGAAGTAGCTGACACTCACCTGGAGAGCTGCAAATTTCCTGGCTTGCGGCAAGAGAACCTTTTAAATGAAACACACGTTCCTGTTAGGGGTGCAGCCAGACACACTCTAGAACAGTTAACTCCACATAAGATCAATGGGCATCCTCCCAGCAAGGCAGCAGAGACGCAGGATGGTGACAGCTGGGGGATCCCCTCCTTTAATTCTCGCCTGTGTGATAAACTGCACTTGTTAATCTCACTGTTCCAACCAATCCCTCCCCCCGGAGATGGCTTCTCAGACACTGAGCTTGCCGCTGAGTAAAGGGGTCCCCAGACTCAAGGATTCTCAGGCCAGAAGGGACCATGTGATCATCTGCTCTGAGCTCCTGCAGAAGACACTCCAGAGACCCTAATGGGGTGATTCCCGCATCTAGCCAGGAAGCCCTGTTTGAGAAGACAGCAGCTCGTAGAGACCCCTCCACTCCTCATGGAATGACTCCCAGCGACAGACTCTCACTGCTTCCCTTGTTAATCTGCTCCCATAGCAAAGAAACCACTTTCCCTACCAGGGGCCTTATTCCAGTGTCAATTAGTCTGACTTCACTTTCCAGCCATTGGCTCTTTTTTGGCCTTTGTCTGCTCCACCCAATAAATCTGTCACTGCTGTCAGAACTCTTCTCCCCGCAGAGGGACTTAGACACTGCAATCTAGTCACCTTTTAACCCTCTGGGGAGGCAGGGGACTGGACTTGGTGATCTCTCAAGGTCCCTTCCGGTTTTAGTGTTCTGTCATTCTCTCCCAGCTGTTAATCAGGCTGTGCTCCATCAGGCTCTGTCAGGCAGGTACTCCAGACCTCACTTCATTCGTGCCTTTCCCCTACCCCTGCCTCAGGTGAACGAGTGATTTAAGATGGTCCTGGCACTTCTCAGTGCTGGGGCTGTGATAGGGCGAAGGTCTGAAGCTGCACAGATATTGCATCTGTTACAATATATGGGTTATACCTTAAGGCTCAGAAGTATTTTAAAATCCCCTGACATAGAAAACAGTAAGCAGGAAAAAGTAACAGTGTGTGGCAGTGGTAGGAACACACTGGAGGCAATGTGTGTGTCTGTCTGTCTGTCTGAGGTCTGGTAGCAGTGCCAGACTGTGAGCCCACCTTATAAAGACAGACACACACACAAACAATAAGTGAATATAAGAGAACAATTCACAGCCTGTCTCGTCTCAGCCTTCTCCTCTTGCCCAACCTGCCCATTGTGCCCATACTCACAGAGCAGCCACAGGCCTAGCGGCAGGATCCTGGGGAGAAGCAGAGATAATCCCATTGCCTGACCATGCCACAGAGGCATCTGCCGCCCAGGGATGCAGGCACCGTCCCTTGGGCTCTGCTCCTCAGTGTCTCAGTGAGAGAAACGCCGGGGCTCTCTGGTTTGGTCTGATCTGCCAGGAGCAGAGATGTTGCAGGTGCTCTCTGATCTGCCACGTGAGCCCCAAGGCTCAGAGAGAAGGAAAGCCACAGTCCCTGAGAGAGACGGAGCCGTGTCTGCTACCAGCCTTGCAATGACAGGGGACATCACTCCTTGATGGGAGGGGAAAGCTGCCTGCACAGCTCCTCTGTCACGCGTTGGCCAGATTCTCTGATCACTCCAAATGCTGAGAGTTGGGGGTATGATACCAGATCAGACCAGCCTCTCTGAGCCCAACTCCCACTCTCTGAGTCTGATACCAGCTCAGAACAGCTCCTCTCCCAGTCTAGCCCAGCATGAGAACTGCAGAACAATAGTGGCTTCTCCAAAGTTATAGTGACAGCGCATTTTCTGCTCGAAGTCCACAGGATGACCCAAATGAACCTGAGCAGTGGACAGCTGTGTTAGTGGCTAAGGCAAAGTGTGTGAGGGAAATCTGAGGCCATTTGAACCAAAGGTTCCCAAGATAGAGCCCTTAAAAATGGAGCTGTTTCCAAAATAGCAAAATTCATGCAGAGTTAGCTGTTGGGACTCCCCAAAGGGAGTTGGGCATCCCTCACTCCTAGGTTTTCATGGCAGTCAGTGTCTTAGACACACAAGCGCCTTTGGAAATTCCTCCCCTCATCTGCTGTGGAGAATGGCAGCCATCTTTATTCAGGGCAACTTTCCTGTCACATCCCAATGGTGTAGCACCATGGCAGCTCACAGAAGGCTGTGACTTTAATGCCATTTTAAACAAAACCTGATGCTCCCCATTGGGAAGATGGTTGTCTTGACACTTTAGCCTTGGAATGTGACATGGAGGTTGCTCCTAGTAAAGGTGGCTGCCATTTCTCATTGTTCCCAATAAGACTGAAGTTACAGACTTCCCTCAGGGGAAATGGCTACTACATCATTAAATACTGTGACTGAAAAAGATGGCTGCCATTTCCCATTGTTCCCTCTAGGACTGAAGTTGCAGGCTGCCCTCTGGTAAGGGTTATCACTTCCCCAAAGCCATGGCATGGATGTCCAATTTCGCCCTTGTGTCCAATGGAAGTGAAGCCAAAGCTTGGCCTCAGAGAAGATGGCCACTGTGTGATGTAACAGAGAGGTTGCTCCAAGTAAAACTCGCCACACTTACCATGGCCAGCAGGACTGAAGCCAGAGGCTGCCTGTTGGAATATAGCTGCTACTCCCAAAGGACAGACTGTTGCTTCATTCCCCTTAGAAATGATGGGAAATGGAGGCCATCTTTACTTGGGGCATTTTCCCTGTCACACCCCAATGCGTTAATAACAGGGCAGCATCATTGTCACTGGGAACAGTGGGACGTGGTGGCCATTGTTATGAGGACAGACTCCATTTCCCCACATGCCTAAGCTCCTCCCACCCCCCAGTAATTCATCCTATTCCCCAGTTTGTTCCATTTTCCCAGTATGGTCTCTAGGAATTTTCATACAGAAGCCGCCTGCCCCCTCTTCCCCTCCAGCAGACAATCCCTGTGTCCTGCTTCTTCTAGCCAGGAGGGGATGTTCTGTGCCCCTAGCCCATGGTGCCCCTGTGCCTGGGAGAAGATCCCTTGGGCCACATCCCAAATCCCTCTCTGTGGGCTGTTTCCAGCTGCCCATCAGGAGCAGGGGCCAGGACCTTGCCCACGCTGGCAACACGGGGGAATTTTCAGATCCCTTTCCCCAAACTCTGCAGACTGGGCCTGGCTTCGCGGAGCAGATGGAGATTCCTCTGTCCCCAAGAGGCTGTGCAGTGTGGAATGGGGGCACCAGGGACTTGGCCTAACCACCCTTGGGCCAGGCCAAACCCAAGGGGCGCTTCAACCCCATGTGCCAGGTTGCCGTGGTGCTCACTCCACTCTGGCCCAGTTGTCCCTCAGCCATGATGGAGGGGTGGCTGGGCCAAATGGAGCGAGTGGCATTGTGACCTGGTGCACTGGTTGGCAGCAGTGATCACTCCGATGTGGGGAGGGTGAGTATGTGGGCACATGGCCAAGCAATCAGGCTGCTGGGGATGGGGGTGCCAGGCAGGGATAAAGGAGGTTCTGTCAGGGGAAACCTATTCCCTCCCCCACGCTTTAAGGAGCGGTCTGTGCATAGCATTCCTCCCAGAATTTCAGGCCGTAACAGAGTGAGAACTGGGCCTTTTCATTGAGCTCTTTACTGGTGTTTGCATGTTCACAAAACAGGCCAATAGGTGGAACCAAACTTGGGACCTCTGGAGCTCAGTGCATAAGCTTCCACCACTTGAGCTAAAAGCCAGCTGTCTCTCAGCTAAGGGTGTAGAGCAAACTCACCCTTTCTTGCTGTAACTGGTCTCAGTACCACTCCATGGGATAGTGAACCACACCCAGCAGGTGTGTGGGTTACACAATCTCAGCCTCCCTCTGTATCTTCCTAGAGAGAGAGGGATCACACACCTGGGTCATCCCCCTTCCTTCACTGCACTCCCACTGCTGCCAGCTGCTAGGCCGAGTGGAAAGCAGGAAACACAAGTGCAGGGAAGCACAGAGGCAGGAGCAGTGCAGGCTGGGGAGACTGGTACATCAGTTGGGGTGTGTGGCTGAGTCACACGACTCACCCTGTGCTCTGTGTGTGTCTCTGGCTGATGCTTCCAGGGGCTCTTGGAGGTTCCAGTCCTGGGTTACAAACAGACTTGGCAGATTCCATTTTCAATTTTTTATAATGTTAATGGCTCATATCAGCGTTCCTTTTAATGATTTTTTTTATTTTTATCAATTTACATTTTCCCACTGGAGGAAACGAAGGGCGATTCCGACATTATTTAATAACAGGAGAAGTTGAGATTCAGAGCGCTAAAGGTTTATAGCCCTTAAAACATAAATTGTCACTCTCATATGTCTAACTATGCACAGTAAATATACTTACATCAACCCCGAATAATGTCTCAAGCAGCATTTCTCTTACTTTGCTTCTCTGCAGATTTCTATTATTATCGATGGAAATATTTTCTCGTGGGTTTGCGTGCGTGTGGCGAAACGGAAGTTTACTGCTATTTATCAATTACAAGCAAACCCATCGAAGCCTAGTTATAAACTGAACCCCACTCTGCTTGCGAGGTCAGCACGGAGACAGGGCTGTGGTTGCTGGCTGTGGTTGCTGTTCCCAGCGCAGGAGTCTCTCCCACCACGGCCCTGGCAGTATTTATAGACACATAGGCCCAGAACAATGCTGGGCTCATTATGCAATGACCAGCCGGTCGCTCGTCTGCAGTGCTCATTTCTGTCCTGGGGCTGGTCGCTGCGCTGCATTCTCAGCATGGCCGAGGGGCTGAAAGAGCAACCGCCCGTTCAGCCCGAGGGAGCAGGTGACAGCGTGTGTTCTTCAAGACCTGGCCTGATACAGAGAAACACCAAACTGCAGCTTATTTTCTGCAACTGCTTCGAACCGTTTCATATTTAGGCAACAAATGAACTTTTAGCACCAGCCGGTAACTCAGAGCAGAGACAGACATGAGGGCTGCATGGCACAGGGGCCATATGAAAATGTTTGCTCCTCCACCAAAACAACCAGCAAGGGTGGGGCGTGTCTAGGTACAGAGCGTGCATGGGGTGTCCAAATAGTTCAGCCATTGTGACCATTCCAATTATCACTGTGAGCTCACCCTGCGCTCCTGCCTGTGTGTGTAGTGTGCTGTACCAGGGCAGGGCCCACAGCTCTGGCCTGCAGGATCTCGCTCCTATGCTCTGTGCCAGGCCCTGCAGCAGTGAAAATTAACGCCTCATCAAGCCAGCCTGTTTCTGCGCATGTACAGGGGCTGGATCCTGCCCTGGTGACACAAATGTGACCCTAGAATGCAGCTGCGGGAGGCCGTGGGCTTCTTGTGGGTTGACCCACACACATGCTTTGCCAACTTTCTAATTGCAAAACGCCTTCCATATGCCTTCCCTGAGGCCCCATCCTCACTTGCTCCATCCCCCCTCTCTCCATCGCTCATTCTTCCCCACCATCACACATATTCACGGGGTTGGGGCAGGTGTGGGAGGGGGTGAGGGCTTTATGTGGGGCCACAAATGAGGGAGTTGGGGTGTATGACAGGGCTCTGAGCAGAGGCATGGATCTGGGGTGCAGGTGGGGAAGGTGTGAGGGCTCCAGCTAAGAAAGTGGGTTCAGGGGTGGGGCCAGGGATGAGGAGTCTGGGTTGCAGGAATGGGCTCAGGGCTGGGTCAGGAGGCTGGGGGATGGGAAGGGGTGGGATCCTGGTGGTGCTTACCATGGCTCCCAGGAACTGGCTGCCAGGTCTCTGTGGCCCCTAAGAGCATAAGGGACCGGGGAGGCTCCATGCACTGCCCTGGTGCCCGTAGGCACCACTCCCACATCTCCCACTGTTTGCGGTTCCAGCAGACAGGCCACAGGAACCTCGAGGCTGCTCACGGAGCCAGGGCAGGCAGGGATGTGTCCTGCCAAATGGCCCTTTAATGGCCCAGTTGTCAGTGCTCACCAGAGCTTTTTTTGACCAGGTTGAAAACCCAGTGCCTGGTAACCGTACCACAAACACCTTAGTTTGACTGAAGGACGGGGCCGTGCAAGGGGATGAGGAGCTGCCCAGGGATGTGGGGAAGCAGACGGGTCTGGAGTTAAGATAACGCACAGATCCCATGGCAGGGGAATCTCTGGGGGCTGATCAATGAGTTACTCCCCCTCACTCCCATGGGCCTGTGTCTGCAAAGGGGTATAATCCACAGACCTCTCTGTAACCCCTGCTGACCCTCCAGGCTTCCTTGGACAGGGGAGCCCCCCAGAGCCCTCGATCACCTCTCCTTTCTCTTCCTCCCTGCCATTCCCCTCCAGGGCCTTCCGGGACGGCGGAACAACGGCTCTTCCTCTCAGGATGCAGCTGATGATGGGGCAGGAGGCCAGCAGGATCAGGACCAGGGTGGAGCGGAGGATCCAGACCCAGAGCGGGATAGCAGGCCCTGGGATGGGACAGAAGAAGGTGAGTGGCCTGAAGGTGGAGGCCAATGTGCAGCACGAGTCCCCTCACAGCTCTGCCAGGCACTGGGACATGTCACCTGGTTATGACGCATCCCTGCTTTGCCTCAGAGAGCCTGTGACTGTCCCACGGGCCCAGCTGCTTACAGGCCTCACACCCGGCTCCTCACTGCACAGGGATCTCACTCAGCGCTAGTTCTTTGCCCCCTCATACCCAGCACCATGCAGCTGAGATCGGCCCCTCGCCTGTGCCATGGAGGGGGCAGCCCTGACACCACGGTCTGCTGCTGACCAGCACGGGTCAGGGTCACCGTCCGGTGGCCACTAACTCCAAGGCCAGATGTTTGTGCCTGATGCCACATTACAAAGCCAGACCCTACCATTGCTCTTCCCAGTCAGGGTGAAGTTTCCCCATTGAGAATGGCATGTGCCATTCATCCCATACCAGGCCTCCCTTTCCCTCAGGGAAATCCCACAGCATGGAGCAAAACCAGTTACCTTGGGGAGAAGACTCCTCTGCCGGGCTGTCACCATCTGTGGGGCAGAGACACAGCGGTCAGAGAGCAGTTCCCACAGTCTCGTTCTAAGGAGAGGTGAACGGCAGTGATCACCAGTGAGGTACCCAAGGACATGTCTAGAGCAGGGCTACATCTTTTGACCAAAACATTTTTCAATAAAATATGTAAATTAGATGATACTGAGACACCCAGTGTGTTCCTTTCATTCTGTCAAATTGTTTGGGCCCCAGACAAAAGCTTAAAATATTCCGGAAAAAAATCAAAATCTCTCTTCCCAGCTTTCCCCCCTTCCTTACTTCCCACTCCCGTTCCCTTCCCCTATGACTGGAAGGGCATTAACAAGCCCCTGCACATTTAATAATCCCTTGAAATATACATTAACTACTTCTGCTCACTCATCTATTCTATTAGCTGTGGCACTCTGAGTACATGTCCCAGAGCTGCAGAGCTCTGCGTAAGCTTGAAAGTTAGCCTCTCGCCAGCAGAGATAGGTCCTATGAGAGATATTACCTCACCCATCTTGACTCTTTAATGGTTCGTTTTGACATTTTCAGAACAGAGCTAGATCTGGTTTCAGTGGAGTTTGTGGAAGGTTTGGAGACAGTTCAATGGTATAGGAATTGAACTGGTTTTGAAAAAGACTATTTTAATTCCAGGAGAAAGAAATTCCCTTCGAGGACTGTCCCTCTACTACTGAGAGAGACAGGAGAGAATTGAACCAGGTCTGGAATTTTCTTTGTGTCTGAGCTTTCCACTGTGATCGGGTGAGAGTCAAAGGAAAGCTGCTATACAACAAGGAACTGGATATGTGACATCAGACTGTAGCATCTTTGCCCAGGTATGTTTCCAAATGGTCATAACTTTACTACTTTACATTACTTATGGGAAAAAGATATCCAGCTCTTTCCCCCCCTACAAAAATGCAGATTTAGTGAGTCCAAAACATTTTTTCAAATTTGTGTCAGATTGGCAGAATTATTTATCACAGAAAAAATTAAACAAAAACACCCGACCCTCTACCTCCAAACTATTTCAAAAAAATCAAACTGTCAGTCATTTCAAAACCAAGCTTTTACATTTTGCTACTTACAATGACTTCACATTTCACATTTCCTTTGATTTTATTTTTAAAAACATCCTCCCATAACAAACTGTTCACAGCCCCCTCCCCACCCTTCCAAAAAACCCTAATTCAACCAAACCCACTGTTTTTTCAACTTTTTGATTTAGCGAAATTTTTGGAAGAAAATGTTTTTTCTGGTCATCCTGAAACCATTTTTTTGCCCAAGGTATTTTGGAATTGCCATCAAACAGAAAAACGGTTATTCTTGTAGTTCTATGTCATACCTGTGTTTCCTGGTGGTTTTAGTAAAGTAAAGGAGACCATGATGATGACAATAAATCCGGTGAATTTCTGGGCATTGGTTCATCTATTTTCACACTTTGCCCCACCAAAAAGGTCACAATATTTTTCTTTTAAATTCATGGGAAAAACCTGCTCTTCTTCACCATGGAACTCAGCAACGGCTGAGAGGAGGGTGCTTGGACACTAACAACATGTAAACGTTCCCCAGGGGGCAGAGTTCTCATCTGGGAAACGCCAGGGGAACAGAGGGAAGTTCTACATCTGTAACTCTAGATATCACAGTGTGACCCCAGCCTGTCTTGGCTCCCTGGCCAGCTGCACCCAGCCCACCATTAGCACAGAGCATTACCGGCCACGTGCAGGTGCCAAGCATCACTCGGGAGCGAATTGTTTGCCTGGTTGCTGTCGTCCTTGAGCTGGTAGAGGCAGGAAAAGGCCCCTGCGCTCTCCCTGGACACTGTGTAGGGTGAGTCGTAGGCGCGTTTGTTTCCTTCCTTGGGCTGCACAGAAATCTCCTTCCCGTCTTTGCAGAAGACAATGCGGGTCATGGGGGTGTCCGATGGGACTAGACATGACAGCAGGACTGTGTCCCCTGGGCGGGCAGACAGCTTGTTCAGGAACAGCCGTGGGGCAGGAAGAATGCCTAGGAAGCAAACACATCAATGAAACACCTGGGCCCAGATCCCCACTGGTGTCAATCAGCAGAGCAATGGAGCCGTGCCAATTTACACCAGCTGGGGATTGGAGTAAATGGCTCCAGTGCAGCCTGGCTGATCCTGACCCTCCAATCCCTGCTGCCATGACAGGGACCCGTCACTCACCGGGAGAGCTGCAGATTTCCTGGCTGGTGACCAGGGAACCTGTGAAATAAACACAAAAGGGTCTCAGTGCAGAAGAGGGGAAGGGTGGAACGGGGAATTACAATGCCTGGATCTAGAAACACCGCTGCTGTCTCTGGCCTTCCTGGGCCCAACCAAATCTCGCTCCAGCCAGAGGTGAGAAATTCTGCCCCAGAATCTTGGTGTCCAGCTACGAGTATGAACAAGACCTGGAGGGTCCCAGGCCAGCTTGGGATCTGCCCCATTGGAGCAATGGAGCCAGGTGCATTTACACCAGCCAGGGTTCCGACCCCCAGCCTGGAACTTGTTGGTTGCCTGCGGTGAAGTCCGGGGCTAGCTGGCATGCTGCTGTCTGAGTGCAGACAAGGAACAGCTCCTGTACCAGAGTGTGGAGCTCACTGGCTCCTGGGCAAGCAATCAACCCTGGTCCCATGCTGGGTAAGAGCCAGATCCTGCACTATAGGGGTCCCTGAGAGATCAGGGCAGTGGGGACCAGGTCAGGACTGACTTGTCTATGTTCCTGATTCAGATCATCAGATCAATCCCTTCCATTCACACAGGCATCTCTTGATTTGAATGGGTTCTGGGCCGGAGTCTGGGTCTATACCAGCAATGCCATGTGCAGGATCAGGTCCGTGGGAGGCTATTTGCAGGTTTGTTTGTCTCCTGAGATCCTTGGGTCTTTAGTTCAGCATATTGCACATTCACCATAAATATCAACAAAGAGCCAGGAGCAATTCACAGAATTCCCCCCATGCAGCTGGTAAAGCAAGGTGGGCGGGTTCAAGTTTCCACCCCACCCTGGGAGAGGCGGCATAAAGGGTGCCCTGAAGGGAAGGGGAAGTGGATTCTGGTATAGCCTAGGGGATAGGGTGCTCACCTGGGGAGGGCTGGGTGACAGGTTCACATTGTACGGTGGGGGAAACTGAGGCACAAAGAGGCTAAAGTGTCTGCCCTAAGGTCACCCATAACATCTGTATCAGAGCAGGGAATTCATCCTTGGTCTTCAAAGTGCCAGCCGCAACCAGCTTTTAGTGCAGTTAATGACTATCTAATTATTTAGGCTCAGCTCTCCAAAGCTGAGAGGTTCTGGGTGCTAATGTAGTTTGGCACCCAGATCTCAGGGAAATTCCATCATTACCCCCCATAAAAAACCAATCACATCTGGCTGTGTATCTGCCAGTTCTGTTGTTTGCCCTTGTGTGCCAGGAGAACATGTAGCAGTTTCCCTCCCTGGATGTGAGCTCCGGTTTAGATTTCATCAAGCAAACTGTCTGTAACCTTGAAGCAGTGATTTTGTGCACACCCATCTTTACACCCGAATCTGAGTGTGCACAGCAGTGTCTCAGTGTGCAAAGGGGCATCCATTTCCAGCGGGCTTGCACTTTTGTGTGTGGTGCGAATGCGGCGGGTTTGTCTGCAGAGACTGTGCCCACAGTCATCTGCTCCCCTTGTGACATGCAACCCAACCCCCATGCTGGCAAACTTAGGGTGCAGCCCTTGGAAAACAACAGCGCACTTCCAGGAGACACAATGACCGCATTGCTGAGCTTCAGCACTGGAAACTACCTAGAAATTTCCCTGAGTCAGGTGGTGCTAATTAAACATGCAGCACTTGCTGTTAATTCACTTGGGATCCTTGCAGTGTGGTTTCAGGCTCTGGTGCCAAGCGGTGTTGGCATGTCCACACAGCACATCACAGTAGGATTGGACCCTAATTAAGCAAACAATTCTCTGCCCCGTGATCTCCCCCACCCAGCGTTGGCTGTACTCACAGAGAAGCCAGAGTCCCAGCGGCGGGATGCTCAGGAGATGTGGTGATACCAGCATGGTCTGGTGATGCTGCAGGCACAGATGGTCTCTCTCTGCCTCTCAGACTCTCAATGAGAGAGGTCTCTGATCTGACCTCTCCCCTTGTGATCTGCAGGAAGCTGGGAGCAGAGAAGCCGCAGGTGCTGTCTGGTCTGTCTCCTGGTGGTAACGTTAAGGCATGAAAAGCCACAGGCTCTTTTGCTAAGGCGGGGCTGGGTCTGCTACAGGCCTCGCTGCGGCCAGGGAGATACTAGCTCCCACATGCAGGTAGAAGCCGCTCTCCCAGCTTTTCTCTCACACGTGCTGGGCAGGGTCTCTGCTGTTCCCAAGCTCTGAGTGTTGGGGGGTTTGGATCTGGGTCAGACCAGCCCTTTTTAGCCCAGTTCCCAGACTGGTCTCTCTGAGCTGAACTCCCAGCATTTCGGTTTTCACACAGAACATACATCTCCTGTATCAGACCCTGCAGGTTGGGGTTGGGTGCAAAGGGGCTGGTCTGATCTGGTACCAGACCCCGGTAGTGATAACTGAGGCCTGGTCGGCACTAGGAGGCTAGGCCGGACTTTGCTGCATTAGGTCATAAGAACATAAGAACAGACAGACTGGGTCAGACCAAAGGTCCATCTAGCCCAGTGTCCTGTCTGCCAGCAGTGGCCAATACCAAATGCCCCAGAGGGAGGAAACTCACCAGGTAATCCTCATGTGATCGCTCCCGTCACCCACCTCCAGACAAACAGAGACTAGGGACACCATTCCTATGCATCCTGGCTAATAGCCATTGATGGACCTAACCTCCATGAATTTATCTAGCTCTTTTTTGAACCCTGTTAAAGTCCTGGTCTTCACCACATCCTCTGGCAAGGAGTTCCACAGGTTGATTATGCGCCGAGTGAAGAAAAGCTTCCTTTTGTTTGTTTTAAACCTGCTGCCTGTTAGTTCCATTTGGTGACCCCTAGCTCTTCTGTTGTGGAAATAAGTAAATACCTTTCCCTTATTCACTTTTTCCACCCCAGTCATGATTTTATAGACCTCTAAACACTTTTCTTAAACAATGAGTCCACACCACCAAGCCTGTACCGCTGACTGTAAGGACTGTTAAAGTCAATTTCGGTATGCCTGCTTTTCACGAGGAGTAATGGTAACCTTGCATGGTTCCCCAACGTGACCACTGCAAAGGGGAGACAGAAAGATTGAATCAGGCCCAATAAAAAAGGCCTAGTGTTATAATTACAGGACTGCATTGAGCTCATGCTTGGTAAGCAGGAGACGGGTAGGATGGGAAACTACTAACTAAAACTGGTCATCTGAAGAAATGGGCTGTGTTTTGTTAGTCTATAAAGTGCTACCAGACCGTTTGATGTTTTTTAAGTTTAAAACTGGTGTGTCAAACATCAGGCCCGTTTGATAGAAATTTACTGGCTCAGCAGGTGAGTCTGGCTAATGGTTATTAAGGAAAAACTCTCAGTAAGCAGTGAGCTCATCACAGCGGCCTCCCTCACTGGTGAATAACGCTTTGCCGTTCCTTTGCTTCGCAGACCTAGTCATTATGTCTTTGGCACATCCGTGTTCTTTTTTTATTTTTACATTATCTTTCCTCTTCTGCCAGGCGCAGTGGGAGTTTAAAGCACTCTTCCCTGGCTGTATGGAGTAAAAGCTATGCTAGCCAGCATGTTGGCAGAATAGGGGGTGACAGTTGGTCAAATATACTGATTAACTAAGAGTCTGGAGTGTGGAAATGGATTCTGGGCTCAGTCAGGGGGATGGGCAGAGGGAGGGGGGTACGGGTTCCAGACTGGGGGTGTGTGGGCTCCAGAAATGAGGGATTCAGGGTGAGGAAGGGGAATCCAGGCTGGGGCCTGTGGTTGGAGTGTGGGGGGGGGGGGGGTTCAGGCTCGGGCTGGGGATGTGGGCTCTGGAGTGGGGCTGGAGGCGAACGGTTTGGGGGGTGGAGAGGGCTCCAGGCTGGGCCCAAGGGTTCAAAAGTGGGAGGGAGTGCAGGGTTCATGCTCGGGGGGGGGGGGGGGCTGAGTTTGGGTGCAGCAGGGGAATTGGGGTGCTGGAATCAGGTGGCGCTCACTTCAGGCAGCTTTCCAGAAGTGGTGACATGTCCCTGCTGCTCCTAGGCGGAGGCTTGACTAGACAGCTCTGCATGCTGCCTCCCCTCTCAGGATCCACCTCTCAGCGCCACCTGACCGCCATTCCCGGCAAATTGGTGCTGCAGAGCCAGCACTCGGGCAGGGGGGAGGAGGGGCAACACACAGAGCCCTCGGGGCTGTTCCTGCACCAAGGAGCAACAGAGGCATGTCACACGGAGGCAGGGAGGGACAACAGAACCTTTGGATGCCTTTACTAGAACATGCACATGCAGCAGATGCTGCCCCTTCCTAATGCATGGAACCTACTTCGATCCACTGGCATAGACAGGGTGTCCGAGCTGGCACTGTTGTAAAGAGAGGGAGTCTCAGGCTATGTCTACACTACAAGGTTTTAGTGCAAAAATGGCTGTTTTTGCAAAAAAATCAGGCAGAGAGTCCACACCTCAAGCACATTTTTGTGCAAAAAAAGAAAAAAAACCCAGTAAATCGACAGGACGGAGGGCTTTTGCCAGCAGAGTTATTCCTCTCCCCACAAGGAATAACTCCTTTTTGCGCTGCAGCTCTTGCGCAAAAAGGCATGTGTGGATGCTCTGCAGCAGTTTCTTGCACAAAAAGAGCCTATCAGAAAAAGCACAGGTGCTCTGATGGCCATTCTGTGAATGAGTGTTCATGCAGGGTGGACACTCGCTTGTGCAAAAGCACATCACTTATGCGATGCGCTTTTGAGGTGTGGACATGCTTTTGTGCAAGAAGTTTTTGCAGAAGATCTCTTCTGCAAAAATCTTCTTGCGCAAAAATCCTGCGACAAAGCCTCGGTGTTATGTAGACAAAGCCTCAGTGTTATGCCACTTGCATTAGCTGTGTGCCATTTATGGCCACCTTGGTTCCAGGACTGGTGTAGATCGTAACTAAATAAGCTGAATCCAAGTGTAACCCCCTTTTTCCTCCCCGGGTTACTGGGGAGGAGGTCACACTCACAGGTGTGCCTGAGCGCCTGGTGTTTTAACCCAAAAGAGATCCTGAGCACCCCAGTGATGATGGTGTTTAGTTGGGGAAAGCCCTATCCACCCCCTTGCTGCAGTCCCTTGCTGGCAATGAATGTAAAGTGGCGGTGCCTCCACCTGGCTGGCCTTGTACACACGCTGGTGCCTTGAGAGCCTCCAGGAACATACTCATTCCAACATAAATCTGGATCTAATTCCAGAACAACTACAAATCATATACATCTAAACAGGCATGTCCAAAGTCCGGCCCGCGGGCCAATTACGGCCTGTGTTCCGGTTTAATACGGCCCCACAGGTAATTTGGCAATATCTATCTTTTATGGCCCCCAACGAATCCATATGTATTGAGATGAATACATTGTAAAATCTCAGTTAATCAGTTGGTCTAAATCAGTTATAAATATATTTGGACACAACATGTATACTTGGTGTTATGTTCCTGTTCATATTTTTTGAACTTAAAAGTTGACAGACAACCTTTATTACCAAAAATATGTAATGTACTTTACAATGTTCCTGACATATATTTCAGCTTCCTGGATTTTTTTTTCATCTGGCCTTCAGATATGAAAGGCAGAGTGATTTAACACCTGCTTAGATTTGTCATCCATGTGACTAAATGAAAAGTATGCCGTTTGCAATAAACTTTGCATAAAATAGTTAATTTGCATTTAATTTTAATGGTTCAAAGAATGTCAGGCAAAATGGTCGGCCCTCACGCATGTTCACTTCATCAAATCTGGCCCTCTTTGAAAAAAGTTTGGACACCCCGATCTAATAGAACACTTTAAAATAAACAAACTTTACTTAATTTAACTAAACAGGGATTAACAGATTAGCAAGGAATAGCATTAACAAAACACATAACAATAACTGAAGCTTACATAGCTAGACAACAGTTACTCCATCCCAGAGTGTGCACACCCCTAGACTCGGTCCCAGATGCTTGATTGCGTTGGCGCTGATGTTGCAGCTGTAGTGAGGATTTGGTCCAGGCTAAACAGCAGCTCTGTCCCAAGCAGCACTCCTCCAGCAAGGCCCAAACTTACTGCCTCATGCTGTGCCTATAGGAAGCAGCCTGCTAACTCCCAGTTCTAACAGGCATGTAGTAGCTGCATCCAACAGCCCCTGCACTGGGTCAATGTCCTTGGCAGCAGCCTGGCTCCCCCTCTGGTTCCAAACTCCAAGGCAGAGTCCCAGACTGCAAGGCATCTTCTTCAAGCACATGGAGCAAGCAGTCCTCTCTCCCACCAGAGTCCTTCCTTCCTGTTTTTTCCCAAGGGGTCATGGGAATTGTAGTCTGGATTGTAGCACACAGGGTCTTTTCAGAATAAAACAGAGGCTCCTTTAGTAAAGGGACTACACAAGGCCACACCCAAAGCTGACTTGATTTCTCCTCTAGTGACAAACCGACTTGCAATGGCCCGAGATCTCCCATTGTTCTCCAAAGGCGTCACAAGATGTGGAGTCTAAGGTTACATCTACATTGCATCCCTCTTGCACAAATGTCTATGCAAATGAAGTGTAGATTAGCATATTGCCATGCTTCATTTGCATAATTAATTAGGGCCCGTTTTTGCGCAAGAGGCTTTTGTGCAAGAGCCGTTCTTCCTCATTTTTTCAGGAAGAAAGGCTCATGTGCAAGAGGGAGTTTTTGTGCAAAAAGGAGCTGGTTAGACAGCTCTTTTTTGCACAAAAGCCTCTTGCGCAAAAATGCCCCCTAATTAATTATGCAAATGAAGTGCGGCAATGTGCTAATCCACGCTTCATTTGCATAGGACTTTGTGCAAGAAGGAAGCAGTGTAGTAGCCTAAGAGGCCAGCTGGGAACACAATACCCCCAGCAGGGCTGGCTTTTCCATGAGGCGAACTGAGGTGGCTCATGGTACCAGACTGTGGTGGGGCATCACTAGGACCCAGAGTGTAGAGAATTCAAAGTTTTGGCCCAAGCGAGAGGGCATGGGGGTGTCATTTGAGCGCCTCGCGTCAGGTGCCAAAATGTTGTGGGCTGGCCCTGACCCCCAGCCACAGATGGGTCACACTCGGGCCAAATCCTGATCCCATTGAAGTCAAGGGCAAAACTGTTATTCTTACTGGTGTCAAGATTCACCTCCTAGCTGAAGAACTAGGTAGGTGCTGACTGATAGCAATGCTCTCACCGGAACCCCTCCCAACGGTAGAGAGATGTTACAGTGTTTTGCCTGCTCTGGATTGTTGCTCGGTTGGACACCGGGGGGCGCTGGAATCCCTTCGGAGGCCTCTGAACTGGCAGGAGTTGGGGGTTCTCAAAAACTGGCCCTTGACTATGGATTCTCAAGTGCCAGAGACTCTGTTAAGCATTGAAAGACACAGACCAGGAGACGCTGCATTTGACTCGCATAGATTGCCACTGCAAAACTACATAACAGCTGCACGGCGCAGCGTGTTTCATTTCCAGACTGAGGGGCTCCAGCGGAGGAGAACAGGAACATGAAGCCAGAGTCTGAGGGGCACCGGCAGAGCTGTGCCTGTGGGGTGGGAGCCAGGGACGGGGAGAGCAGGGCGCTGAGTGTCTGGCTTGAGAAGAGAAAATACAACACGAGAAGGAATCGCAGAAGAAAGAGCAAAGCCACAAGCCGCCTATAAATAAGCCCCGCCTGAGCTGTGGTCAGGAAGCGAATTCATGCGATTGGAGAGTCGCGTGCTGCTGGTGCAATGCACCGACACAGAGCCTGGCCACAGGCCGCCCCTGGGCTGCGGTCACTGTATTACTAGAGGCATCTCCTGTGAGAAGCTGCTCCCCCCTCTCCGTGGCCTCGGCTTTGCTAGCTCCTCGTACCGCTTTGTACCACGGCTCGGAGGAGTATTTTTAACAACACAGACCCGGGCGAGGCCTCCCCATCGCCTGTCTGCTGCTCCTACACCTGCCCTGTCCCAGGGGCTGGCACAAAGGGGTGTGCCCTGACGTAAAGGGATGTTGTCGGGATTTTCCTGTGCTCAGTCAACGTGTCAGCCCCCACCCATGGGATGGCTCCTATGAGTCAGTGCTCAGCCGGGTCAGTGTGGGGGGCACAGTTTGTAGGGAGCAGAGCAGCCTGTAGCTAACCAGGCAGAGGACAGGGCTCCCAGCCCCCAGCTGCTCTGCAGGACTGTGAGCCCTGCGCCCCTCAGCCTGGGCTGGTGCCACTTCTGCCTGAGCTAGTGATCACTCAGGAGTCCCCCATTAGTGCTCTGATTTGGTAGGTTCCTGCCCCAAGACCAAGCCCTGTATTTAATTAGAGTCACTGCTTTGGCTCTGCTTTGAGGCATGACAATATCCCCAGCTCCACCCCTTCCACTAAAGCCCCGCCCCTTCTGGGAGCATTGAGCCTGCCCCCCCCACCTTGTTTAGGGGCCCAGAGAGGCTGTCAGCTCCCCTGGTACGTGATTTGTCCTGGGGGGGGACGACAAATCCTGGTCTGACTCTGGTGTGCCAATGAAAAACTCCAGATGCTACATAGGCCTGGATGGTCCTCAGGCATCTGTGTGCGTAGCTCTTCCCTCCTTCGCCACATCCTCTCTTCCTCACCCTCATAGCATTGGGTGGTTAGCTTCCTGTATGCTCATGAGGTGATGTTCATGAACATATATGCCAGCTGGGTTACTGTGGGTACCTGCGACTGAGCATCTACTGATATTTCCTTCCAAAAACACCCTCAGCTGGGGCAGTCGGCCGTCTCGCAGCCACCTCAAGCTGTTTGCAGTGCTGGTGATTATTACAAAACAATAAATGCCGTCTCATGCCACCTTGTGACTTAAGGTCACTGTTAATTACTTACTTTGGCTAATTTATTGAGCAGCTGCTCCTGCCCAGGCTGCAAGGCCTTATCCTCATGCAAACTGCCTGAGCTGTTCCGGTTCTGACAGGACAAGCCCATAGGTCTCCTGCATTCCTGTGCTCATTTTCTCATCCTGTTTATTATCTTTTTACTATGTAGTGCGCTGCCAGATGCACCCCACCTCTCTCCGGAGCAGCTCTTACACACTCAGTCATGGGCTGCTCAGTGATAGGGTTGCCAGGTACTTTCAGAAAAAATACCAAACATGGCGGGGGAAAAAATTGGTTGAGCAAAAAAAAAAAAAGGGGGGGGGGGAGGGACCAAATTTGTTGAGCAAAAAAAGTCTCCACTGCACACAAAAACAGTGTGACTGCACTCCCCCGCCCCCGCCAGACACGGCAGGGGAAAAATGTCCCAAGTGGCCTTCCGTCTGATAGAAACAGTTTTTTTTTACCGGACGGACCAAAGCCAGACACCTGGCAACCCTACTCAGGGCCCAGACAGTGTAGTGTGGCACCCACAATCCACCCCACCTAGTACAAATGTCTCATGCCAAGTGCTGGTGCACAGAGCAATCAGAGGAAGCCGCTGGTAGCCCCCACAGCAAGTGTGGTTGGTCACCCAGTACCCACATACTGCACCAATGCTCCGGAGGGCCCCTGATCTACTCACTGGCTATGGACATAGACACAAGGCCAGAGCAAGCTGTGACATTGGTTATGGCCCAGACCAGGTGATGGCAGCCTCTCCCCTCCCGCCCATGCTGGCCTGTGCTGGGGGCTCTTTCCTATGCCCTGCTCCGGTCGTGGGCACATCCCTGCTCACATTCTAAAGCGGAATGAAATAACATTTGAACAGCTGGAGGAAATGTTCCATCACGCTCATCTCCTGTGACACCTCTCAGGATATTGATATGTACATGGAACTCTCCACACCCAGTCTAGGCCCCTCCCTGCACTGAGGAAGGGCTGGGAGGCCACAAACAGACCTGGGTGAGCCCTGGTGTGTGAGGAGGAGGGATGGATCTTAGGGTATGTCTACACTACAAAGTTAGTTCGAACTAACGGACGTTAGTTCGAACTAACTTTCATAGGCGCTACACTAGCGCTCCGTTAGTTTGAACTTAATTCGAACTAATGGAGCGCTTAGTTCGAATTAGGTAATCCTTATTCCACGAGGATTAAGCCTAGTTCGAACTTACTAGTTCGAATTAAGGGCTGTGTAGACCCTTAATTCGTACTAGTGGGAGGCTAGCCCTCTCCAGGTTTCCCTGGTAGCCACTCTGGCCAACACCAGGGAAACTCGTATGCCCCCCTCCCGGCCCCGGACCCCTTAAAGAAGCACGGGCTGGCTACAGTGCCCGTGCCAGGTGCAAGCCTGCCAGCACCCAGCCAGCAGACCCTGCACCTGGCACGGATCGAGCCACCCACCCGATGCCCCCCAGCCCTCCCCCTCTTCCCGGGACCAGGCTGGCGGCTCCCGGGAGCTTGCCCGGGACCGCAAGAGGCGGGCACCCGCCTGGGCTAGTGCGGACATCGTGGACCTCGTCCATGACCTCCGCACTAGGCACAGGAAAGTGGCTGGCTAGGGCAGGAGAGCTGCCAGCCTGGCCACCCAGGAGCAGGTGTCCATGAAAATCAAGGGGGTCCACAGAGACCCCCGACCCTGAGCCCTAAGCTTACAATGGCTGTACTGGGTCAGACCAAAGGTCCATCTAGCCCAGTAGCCTGTCTGCCGAGAGCGGCCAACCCTAGGGACCCTGGAGGGGATGGACCGAAGACAGTGACCAAGCCATTTGTCTCGTGCCATCCCTCTCCAGCCTTCCACAAACCTTGGGCAGGGACACCACTCCTACCCCCTGGCTAATAGCACTCCATGGACCCAACCTCCATGACTTGATCTCACGTCCCTTTAAACTCTGTTCTAGTTCTAGCCTTCACAGCCTCCTGCAGCAAGGAGTTCCACAGGTTGACTCTTTGCTTTGTGAAGAACAACTTTCTGTTACTAGTTTGAAGCCTGCTACCCATTCCTTTCCTTTGGTGTCCTCTAGTCCTTCTTTATGGGAACTAATGAAGAACTTTTCTGTATGCACCCTCTCCTCCCAACCCCTGCTTTTAGAGACCTCTATCCTGTCCCCCCTCAGTCTCCTCTTTTCTAAGCTGAAAAGTCCCAGTCTCTTTAGCCTCTCTTCATATGGTACTTGTTCCCAACCCCTGATCATTGTAGTTGCCCTCTCCTCTCCCACCCTCTCTCTTCCCCTCTCCCACCTCCTTTTCCCAGTCTCCCCCAGTTTTGTTCAATAAAGAGAGATTCTATTTTTGGACACACGTGTCCTTTATTTTGTACATCAGAAAGGGGGGCTAGGGAAGGGGTCAGTGGAAGGAGGTGAGGGAGGAATGGGGTACGAGCCCCCGATGGGGAGGACTGGGCTGGCTCTGCGGGCTTCTGGGGGTGGAAGCTCTCCTGCAGCCCCCCAATTGCCCCCTCTCCCCAGATGGCAGCCTGCGGCAAGTGCAGCCGGGCTGATGGCCGAGTGGTGTGATGTGCCCAGTGTGGGTACTCAGGGCACTCCAAGCCAGGACTGGTTTGCAAGCGGGACACCCCTGAGAACTGTCTGTCCGGGATGGGGGTCGGGACCCTTTAAGCGCAGCCCTCGGCTAGCCTGAGACAGCATCTCCACGCTCTAAGTCCTCCTCTGATGCCCTGCTGGCACTGCTTCCGGCCATCCTTAAGCCCGGTTCAGGGTCCACTTAATGTGGACACGCTAGTTCGAATTAGCAAAACGCTAATTCGAACTAGTTTTTAGTTCTAGACGCGTTAGTTCGAATTAGCTTAGTTCGAATTAACTAATTTGAACTAAGTTAGTTTGAATTAGCGCTGTAGTGTAGACGTACCCTGAGGTACTGAGGGCTGATCACCTTGTTACCCAGTGCCTGGGTGATACCAGGGGTAGGGGCACCCTGGCCCTGTCACACCTAGGAGACATTGGGCAAGTCCCACAGGGGAGGGCTGCCTTGGGGAGCATGAATGTCTGATACTCCCAGACACAGCCCATCCTGACCTTCAAAGAGAAGTCTCTGAGAGACGTTTCCATCCCCAGGGGAGGGCCCCTGTGGCCACAGACACATGTCAGGGCTGCTCCCAGACACACTGCTGGATCCCACAGCCCATCTGGTTTCTCTGCTCCCCACCTCTTGGTGAGAAGGAGGAACTTGAGGCCCAGAGCTGCGGTGGCTTCTCCTCAGAGGCCCAGACGCTGCCGCCGACTCCACTACTCAGTCACGGGCTCCCGCTCCCCATGATCCTGCTGTGGATGCTCTGTGAGTCTGTGGAGAGCTCCCTGCCCACGGGCTGGGGGGAGGGTCTCCAGGATGTGGGGAGCAGGGGGAGAGGCAGACGCATGGGGGGACCGGAAGAGGGGAGAGTGATCGTCACAAGTAGAGGAGAGCAGGCCATAGGGCCACTGGGACCACAGGGTGCAGGACGGGTGAGGAACTGGATACAAATTCCTGGTACAAGTGTTCAGAGGCAGGTGGAAAGAACAACAATCCCTGGCTTTGCAGTACAGATGATGCCTGTGTGTGTGTGTGTGTGTGTGTGTGTGTGTGTGTACATGGTTTATAACTGCGATAATGTATAAAAATCTCTATGGCTGGGATGACTAAAGCAGCTTAAGGCATTTAGAAATGAGTGGTCCTGGGAAACCTTAGCTTATTGCGTAGCTTATTTTGAGTTAATTTGGATATGGCTTATTTTGTCTATACAGTGCCAAATTTTGAAATAAAGTGCTATTTTGAAATGTCCCTTAACCCTCATGGAATGAGATTTACAGAGATATCGAAACAGAGAGCCCACTATATTTCGAAATAATGGGCTTGTTTCAAAGGAATAGCTATTTTGGGATACTGGAAGAATCCTGAAATAGCACCGCAGTGCAGACATACCCTCGGGGTGCGTCTACAATGTACCATAACTTGAAATAAGATACACAATTTGAGCTACACAAATTGCGTATCTTATTTCGATGCTATTTCAGAAAAGCTTATTTCGTCATTTGGCACCAAATTTCAAAATAAAACCCTATTCCGAAATGTCCCTTACTTCTTGCAGAATGAGGTTTACAGGGATGTTGGAATAGCGAGACTGAAATAACGGGCTTGCTGTGAAGACATGGGATAGCTATTTCGGGATACTCTGGTATCCCAAAATGGTATTGTAGTGAATATACCCTTTGGGTATGTCTACACTAGCTTGTTAGTTCGAGCTAGGTAGGCAAATGAGGGCAACCGGGGTTGCAAATGAAGCCCGGGATTTAAATATCCCGGGCTTCATTTACATCTTCCCGGGTGCCACCATTTTTAAATCCCCCTTAGTCCGAACTCCGTGCCCGCGGCTACACATGGCACGGAGTCGGTAGTTTGAATTAGGATCTCTAATTCGAACTATCGGTACACCTCGTTCCACGAGGAGATATATATAGACTCCTGAGGTTTCATGGGTAAAACCCACTTCCTCTTAGACACCCAACTCCCACCGTCCCCCGGGCAGCTTTGGAAACAGCAGCCTGCTTGCACATGTAACACTACACACTGAGGAAGTAGTAAGAAATGGCCTTGGAGTTGACAACTACTGCTGAATAAAACCCTCAGCGGCATGTCTCAGAAGCTGGGTTCATGGACTTAGGGTGGAGAGCTGGAGTTACGGGATTAAGAATAGCAGGGTGGATGCTCTCTCCAGGCAGAAGGTGCTCTGAGACCTGGCAAGGTAGAAATGTCTGAGCTCCAGGGCAGGAGCTTTTTCCTTCTACTTTCAGCTCCATGGGTTTGGGCCACAAAGCTGAATTGCTGTTGTCACTGCTTCCAAATTGCTCTCAGCAGCATTCACAACCACCCATCTAATACTGTGTCTGCAGTGACTGTTGTGTCATTGGGGTTGTATTAACACCATGAGCCAGTCCCCTGCTGGTGAAAATCTGTGTACCTCCCCCTCCCTCCTTGATGTGGGTGCAGGGTGCCCATTTACACCTGTTGAGGCTCAGATCTATAAGGTGCTGCAAGACTATTTGTTATTTTTTTAGGCTTTATATTGTTATATTTATCCTGCTGTTCTCTCAGTTATGCAATGGTATCTGCTCTGTGGGCTCTGATTGCAGGGTTTGAGCCTTTTAATCAAATCCACATGGATCCAACCGTGGGATTGAGACCTCTGATTTTTTGACATGTCCTGACGTTGGGGTTTCCTGGCTTAACTCTCAAGGTGAACCTCACCCCGTGTAGCTGTGAACCTGCCATGTGTGTCACTCACCCCTCTCTTGCTGTCTGGTGCAGGTGCCGTGGTCACAGGCCAGGATCCCTGCAGCTCCCCAGGTGAGTGAGAGCACAAGAGGCGTGGAAGAAGAGGAGTGATAGAAAGAGAATGGGAAAAGGGAGGGCTGATGGGGAGTGGGAGGAAAGGAATGGGCGTGGAATGTCTCTTTGCATGATCCCTCCCTGAAATCCTCTTAATCACATTGTAAATGCAACTTCTCATGGTGCCAGACCATAAACTGTAATGAAACTTAAAGACATTAGGACTAGATCCTTTGCAAGTATAAACCGGCTTATCTCTGCTTCAGTTTCACACATACAGAATGGGAAGCGACTGTCTAGGAAGGAGTACTGAACAAAGGGATCTAGGAGTCACAGTGGACCACAAGCTAAATATGAGACAACTGTGTGACACTGTTGCAAAAAAAGCAAACATGATTCTGGGATGCATTAACAGGAGTGTTATGAGCAAGACCAGAGATGTCATTCTTCTGCTCTACTCTACACTGATTAGGCCTCACTGGGATTACTATGTCCACCACATTTCAGGAAAGATGTGAAGAAATTGGAGAAGGTCTAGAGAAGAGCAACAAAAATGATGAAAGGTCTAGAAAACATGAGCTATGAGGGAAGGCTGAAAGAACTGGGATTGTTTAGTTTGGAAAAGAGAAGACTGAGAGGAGATATGAAAACAGCTTTCAAGTATCTAAAATGGTGTTACAAGGAGGGAGGAGAAAAAGTATTCTCCTTAAGAACTGAGGATAGGACAAGAAGCAATGGGTTTAAACTGCAGCAAGGGAGGTTTAGGTTGGACATTAGGAAAAACTTTCTAACTGTCAGGGTGGTTAAACACTGCAATAAATTGCCCAGGGAGGTTGTGGAATCTTCATCACTGGAGATATTTAAGAGCAGGTTGGCTAGACATCTATCAGGGATGATCTAGATAGTGCTTGGTCCTGCCCTGAGGGCAGGGGACTAGACTTGATCTCTCGAGGTCCCTTCTAGTTCTAGGATTCTAGAATTCTGCTGATTCCTAAGGAGCAGAGCCTATTTACACTGGGTCTTGTGTCGCTGAGATGCATAGTTAGCAGACTTTCCTTGTATAAATCTTTGCAGGCTTGGTGCTAATGCAGCTGTATACTGATGAGACCAGGCAGTGCACTACAATGAATGTGTCTCAAATCTCTGTATTGTTCTGTATTTATTTTAATACTTACATGGAGAAACCCAGCTCTTCCATTAACTAAATGTATTTCTCATTTAATTCATCACGCATGCTTAGTTCTTGGCCTGGTCTGCAGAGTCAGCTTATTCACACACTAGTGGCACCTCTCCGTCGTGCATGAGAACAGCTGTGTGCCCACTCTGGCTCTGCCCTGCCTCCTGTTATGGCTATGGCTTTGGGGGGAGGAGGGGAGAAGCACGTCCTAAGGGCCCTGAACAGTGGGAGGACTTGTCTGTCCTTTCTGAGCATGCAAAGGGAATTGTGGGAAGACTCTGGAGGACTTAAGTGGCACAAGCCTCACTCCAAAATCGTGCAGTCATGAGGGCAGCTGATGAATGGAGCTCACTCAAGTTTTAGCTTGTATCCCCTCATGGACTGGTTAAGTCATATCAACACCACCACTGCCCTGGAATGGATTTGTGCGTGGATGGGATCAATGTTCCCTCTAATTGTTTTCCATCCATGTGCAGAATAAATGTTATTATGTGCACTGGGGCATCTGCCAACGTGCACCACCAGTAAAAACACATGCTGCCAGCTGTGGGCACTGTGGGCACCTTGCTAATTAGCTGAGTGACATTTGAATCTCTCCTGGGTGACTGCTCAAGTGTCCAGCTTAAAGGGAATACTGGATGGGACTCACGTCAGGGGCAGCAACTCCAGTTAATGCTGCAGGGAAGACAAGCCCTTAGTCTCCTCTCAGAGACATGTTTTCACATCTCCCTTTTGTTGCAGGTGACTTCCCTTCTCCTAAGTTGTCCCTGAGCATCTCTGCAGCCCAGGTGGGGGACTCCGTTTCCGTTCAGTGCTCCCTCCATCAGAACATTTTAGCTGATCTCATTATTTTCTGCCAGGATGGCAAAGAAGTGTCAAGCCAGAAGGCCAGGCCAGGCCAGTCCCTGTATCAGTATGCCATCTCTGTGCAGAGCTCAGCCCAGTTTAGGTGCATGTACCAGTACAGGAACGACCAGAACCAGGTGAACAATTCTCGCCTCAGTCTCCCCCGGACCTTGAACGTAACAGGTGAGAGGTTGGATTCAAACACGAAGTGAGAAGGGGAGGGGAGGGGAGCAGCTGGGTGGTGTCAGACATTTTACAATTACGTGGGGTTCAGCCATGGGAAGCTGGTAATGAGGAAGGAAGTAGTGAGCTGCGATTGCTGCTGAACTGGAGCACTATTGTGCACATCCTAATAAATCTGAGGAATTGTCCCAAACTCAATAGTAGAGGTTCTGGAACAAGCTGATACATTAAATGAAAACACGTCACCGCAGCAGACAGCATCCACCCAAAAGTTCTGAGGAAATTCGAATAGGGTCTATGAAATCATAACTGCTGTGGAAGAAATGAATCAGGAAGTGTTATATACGTCTTCACATAACAAAAGACCCAAGGCTCACCCAGTGAAATGAATAGGCAGTAGGTTCAAAACAAAGAAAAGGAAGTGCATCTGCATCTATAGTCAAGCTATGGAATTTAGTGCCAGGGTTTTTTTTGTGAATGCCAGCAGGATCATGGGAATCAGACAAGCATTAGGATAAGTCATTGAGGATTGGTCCATGAATGTTGTTAGCAAAGTTGATCCAGGTTATAAATGCATATTCTGGCTTCCCTTACCTCTGATAATAAGGGATGGATCTTACATGATAATAAGGGATGGATCATGCTCTAAGGGCATGTCTACACTAAGGAGCAGTTGACCCTCTGGAGATCGATCTTCTAGCATTCGATTTATCGGGTCTAGTGTAGACCCTCAAATTGAACACTGAGGGCAGACCCGGCTGGTGTCTTGTATTCCCCATTCTGTGAGGAGGGTAGACACTGCAGTGGTTCAGCGTAAGGAAAGTCGAATCCAGTTACTCAATTTGCATAGCTGAATGGTGTATATTAAGCCAACCTGCCTGGTCTAGTGTGGATCAGGCCTAATTGTCCTGTTTATTCCTGCTAAAACAATTGGCACTGTCCATTGTCATAAGACAGGATCCTGGGCTAGATGGTCTATTGGTCTGCTGTAGTATGGCCATTCTTATTACATTTTATTAATTAAATTAAATCTTATTGACTTCTAATACTCCTGTCATCTGAAGAAGTGCTCATGATACCACCTACATGTTTTGTTAGGCTTTAAGGTGCTGCTAGACTATTTGTTGTTTTTTAAGTTTTTCCTGTTACAGACTAACTCGGTCACCCCTCTGAAGCTTATTAAATTTGTAATCCCAGTTTCACCCCATTGACACCAATGACATTGTGGTTAATTGACACCCATTGAGGATGGCCCAGTTTGCCAGAAGCTCCTCATGAGCTAGTGATTCGTAGCAGCTCTGGGATGGTTTCTGCTGAGCTGGCCCTAAGCACAAATGTGCCTGATTCTTGTCTGTGTTTATTGTCCAGCCTGGGAGCTGATCCCAAGCAACAGCTCCAGCTCTGAGGCGCCACCATCTCAGGAAGGTGAGTAGCTGCCTCCCGACCTCATTCCTACAGCACTCGGCAGGCTGAGAGCACGTTGGGGTCAGAGCTCTCCAGAATCGCACCCTCAGGGCCTGACCCACAGCCCATCTGCATCCATGGGACCCTGGCACTGAATCCACGGGGCTGTGAGTCAGGTCTGAATGCCGGGCATCTCCCATGTTCAGAGGTGGAAGGAGATGACTTGTCCTAGGCCTGTCCCTGGGCAGCCCTCATCCAACCCGCCCCACAAGAGGGTGTTTTGAGAGAGAGAGAGCAAGTTAGACAAGGATTAGAGAAATCTGAGGTGAATTTTGGACTCTGTCACCTCTCTCCCTATGCCTGAGTCCCCTCCTGTAACAGTAGAGCAAACTGTGTTCCCCCATTGCACCAAATCCACTTCATTAATATCGGTGCTCAGACACCATGGTGATGGGGCACAGAGAGAGCAGATGATGCCCTAGAGAATATTCTGCTGTCATGGATGGGAGGGTGGGAGAAGGGGGTTCTACAGGGCGTCCTAACACCACAAACCTCTTACTGTTGTGATCACTGAGTGGTCCTGTAAGTGAAGGTGTAGTGTATATGGGAGGGGCAATCAGGACTTCCTGACTTGCTATCAGATCCTGCTGTCAGATCTGGGTGTGAGGACCATATCAGCACGGCTCTCACTGCGTGGAGGGGGTGGGGTGGGTCCTGATTGCTTGGGTTTTCTATTAGCATTTCCCCAGACTGCTTCTCCCCATCTCTGCTGTTTGCTTCAGGTGCCAGGGTCACAGAGCAGGAGTTCTGCAGTTCCCCAGGTGAGTGTGTGAGCACAAGAGACATGGGAAGGAAAAGAATGTCAGAGCAAAGAACAAAATCCCCAGGGTCTTGCAATGGGAGGAGATGGGAGGGGAGAACATTTTTGAGTGATCCCTACCTAAAATCCAGTTGCTTTATGCGGTTAATTCATAGAATCATAGAACACTAAAACTGGAAGTGACCTCGAGAGGTCATCAAGTCCAGTCCCCAGCCCTGATGGCAGGACCCAGTACCGTCTAGACCAGTGGTTCCCAAACTTTTCAGCATCACGCCCCCTTTTTGATTTTTGAGAAACCCTCACGGCCCCCTCCTCCACAAAAGCAACAAAACTTGTTGCGCAAAAAAAAAAGGAAGTGACTGGGTCCGAAAAACAAAAATAACAGTGAAACTTGGGGAGGGGTGGATTGACGAGAGGCGGTAGGGGGCTGGGTGATCTCACGTCCCCCCTGGAATTTCTTCATGCTCCCCCAGAGGGGCACGCCCCCCAGTTTGAGAACCCATGGTCTAGACCATCCCTGATAGGTGTCTGTCTAACCTGCTCTTAACTATCTCCAGGCTATTTATTCCAGTGTTAACCACCCTGACAGGAAATTTTACCTAATGTCCACCCTAAACATCCCTTCCTGCAGTTTAAGCCCATTGCTTCTTGGCCTATCATCAGAGGTTAAGGAGAATAAATTTTCTCCCTCCTCTTTCTGACACCCTTTTAGATACTTGAAAGCTGTTATCATGCCCTCTCTCAGTCGTCTCTTTTCCAAGCTAAACAAGCCCGATTCTTTTAGTCTTCCCACATAGCTCATGTTTTCTAGACCTTTCATCATTTTGTTGCTCTTCTCTGGACCTTCTCCAACTTCTCTACATCTTTCTTGAAATGTGGTGCCCAGAACTGATCACAATACTCCAGCTGAGGCCTAATCAGTGCAGAGTAGAGCAGCAGAATTACTTATCATGTCTTGCTTCTCACAGTGGTCAATCATAAACATAACATTTTGGGGATGGATTCTCAGATGATGTACGCTGGCTTTGTTTTGTTGACCCTAGTGGAATGGAGCCAGTTTCAACAAGACTATTTCCACCAATGTTGGGCCAGCTCTAAATACTGGCTGGAGATCTGTCCTGATGTAGTGGAGATTTGCCAAAATACTCTGTCATTCCCCTCTCAGGCATCCCACATCCATGTATCTTTGTTCCTCCAGGCATTCTCTCGGCACCCAGGTTGTTCCTGAGTACAACATCACCTCAGGAGGGGGAGCTGGTTTCAGCCCGATGTGCAGATCTTCCCAACCCGGACATTACCCACATTGTTTTCTGTAAGGACGGGGTGGAGCTTTCCAGCCAAAAAATCAAACCTGGACAGATTAGTTCTATGTTGCTCCTGAAGATCTCCCTGAAGAGCGCAGGGCACTACTCCTGTGGGTATCAGCACAAGGATGGGAAAAACCAGGTGGCCAATTCTGCTCTCAGTGCCCCCTTGCAATTGAACGTCACAGGTGAGTGGCCGTGAGTGACATACTGTGGGCAGGTGAAAGGGCTCAAATCGTGGGCATGAGGCATGTAGTAAGTGATTCTATCTACCTTCCTCCGCCCCCAGCCATCCCAGCCTGTTTGTATCATTTTCTGCCACAGAAGCTGTGCATCCCATGGGAAAACAGCCGTGTCCTCCACTAGAGTTAACTAACTCAAGGTGAAACTCTTGTCAAGACCGGGCAGTTGGGAGATACTAGGCATGTCAGCAAGCTGAGACATGTCTCCAGGGGAGCTGGGAGCCAGACACATAAAGGAGTTCAGAGATGATAGGCAGCAGATTGCAGTTTCACTCGTTAGCTAAGATGCTGTGATATTTCCTGTGTTTGTTGCCCAGAGAGAAAGGCTCCCCTTGAGGACAGCCCTGTCACTGGCCAGCCTGAGAAAACCTCCACTACGGAAGGTGAGTGACTGCATTCACAACAGGTCTGATTTCCACACTGCTCAGCACATTGGGTTCAGAGCTCTTCAAAATCTCACCCTCCGTGTCTGATCCACAGCCCATCAGTGTAACTGATCAAGAAAGTGACAGCTGAAATTCAGTGATGAAAAATAATCCCAGCTATTCATACAACATGGTGGAGTCCAAATTAGCTGTTACCATTCATCAAAGACATCTTGAAGCCATCACGGACAGTCCCCTGAAAAGCCCTGCTCAATGTGCTTTGGCAAACAGAGAAGTGAATAGATTGTTAGGAACCATGAAGAAGGGGATAGAAGATAAGACAGAAAAATATCATAATGCCAGTATATAAATCCATTATGTGCTCATACCCCAAATATGGCATGAAGCACTAGTCATCATATCTAACAAAACTTATATTGGAATTTGAAAAAGTCCAGAAAAGGA